>NC_039277.1:17709204-18004103 GCF_003368295.1 Carassius auratus | reverse complement strand
TATTTTAATACAAGTGGTGCAATTTCAAATTACCAAACTTTATTGTAATAACAATAACTGGAACACATCAATCACTTTCTCTATGAATATATTGACCTTGTTTTGTTTTTTTGTTTGTTTGTTTTTAGAGAAAATATCTAAACATCATTTACATTATATTAAACTCAAACTTCTTAACATAATATCAAATATAACTGTTTGCCTGTTTTTCAGAGAATATCTTGAATGCAAGTATTTTGTGGCAGATCTGTAAATGTGTTAAATTGGATGTTTTAATATCTTATGCTGGTAATTTAATCTTGTTTTAAGGATGTTTATGAGATATATTGACATTTACCATTGTTTAAGTGGAAATTGTCTGTTAACGTGGTTATTTGTTAGCAAGGGATTTCACAGCTCGCATGACTTATGTTTGGTCTTTCCGTGCATTCTGAGCACAACAGTATGTTTTTAACTATTAGCCATATTTTATCAGAATTTCATCTGTTCTGTTTCGTGCTTTTCGTTGGTAAATGATAAATTTGACACAGGAAATGCACAGGGTTTTTGGGAAGGCGTGAAGGGCCGGGCTTTTCCTCTGTGACAACACAATGGCCTCAGACACTGGCCTCTGACTGGCCCCTGCCACCGGACGCGGGGACGAGGAAGTGCGAGCGCAGCGCTGATAACACACACAACAGCCGCTACGCCCCCCTCCCTCCCTCGCCGTCTGGAGACATGACTGCTTCCCACTGGATCTGCCATTTTTGCTTATTCATTCCCGAGCCGGGCGGCATTGTGTGGCTGGAAATAAAGACATCAGATATTAGAGACACCTCTCGGTCACCCCGGGTCCCTGAGGTATTCCTCCTTTTCATTCAGCGCTCATCCCTGCGCTCGGCAGACTGTGGCATGAGCCGCTTCCCAAATAGGTTGCCGATGTGCGCGCACACTTGACCCGGCCGGGAGGTTGGGATTATCCACATGGCTTTGTCTTTAGATACAGTTGATTTTCGCAAAACGCTCTCCATACCTCAGCCCACCGTGCCTCTAAATTGAAGCCGAATCGCCTCTTAAGTGTTCGAAGGTTTCTGTTGGAGATGAGGTGTGGCTGAAAGTGCGCGAGGGATGGATTGAATTCTGATTGGGGTTCGGCGATGGGTAAAGAGAGTAAATCTGGTGACAAATGGTTTGGAAGAGCATTACTGTGGCGCGCTGATAAGAGCCTGTCTCCATAATAGAATGGAGAGGACTTGTCTATCAGCCTATTTGAAACCATTCCTACAAGGTACTGGCTTTCATTAGCGCGGCCCGTGAATAGTGGAGCTGAATGAAAATTGCTAC
This sequence comes from Carassius auratus, assembly GCF_003368295.1. Classification (NCBI taxonomy): domain Eukaryota; kingdom Metazoa; phylum Chordata; class Actinopteri; order Cypriniformes; family Cyprinidae; genus Carassius; species Carassius auratus. The sequence goes on along the minus strand of NC_039277.1, from coordinate 18,002,780 downwards.
TTACCCCGCGATTACGGTATTGAAAGGTAGCTGTCAAAAGAGGGCCAGAGACTCGCAGGGAAAAGAGGGGAGGTTGTGTGGCTGTCACCATGACAGGGAATGTGTTTCTCTAAGATTACTATTGTGTCTGTTTTATTAAAGGCAGGAAAGAGTAATGGGGCGGATAAGAACAGCAGGAGAGGGTGATCCTGAAATACAATCGGAGAAATGTGACTTGAGGCTTGATGGGTGTAGACCGATGATCGCTGCTGAAGGACTATTTTGGGTTTCTATCAGGCCTCTGCTGGGCGGAATGGCTCTTTCCTGAACGAGCAAACGTGATATCTGCGTTCTTCAGCGCTATCGCTGTGCTCACAGTCCGCCTTTCTCCAACGTCCCATCTCGTTTCCTCATACTTCGGATGAAGCAGTCGCACTTGAGTTGAAGAAGTAGGGTTAGGAAGTTAAGCAGTTTAGTTTGGTTTCCATTTGTAAGTGCATGACTGGAAACACATTTCCTGTTGTTTTTGTCTAAATGAGGTTGAAATAACTGACTAGAACAGAAAGCATGACAAAGATGAGCTGTTTAAACATTAAAGGAATAGTGTGCCCAAAATTCACAAAGTCTTCACATTTAACACAAACATGCTATATATATATATATATATATATATATATATATATATATATATATATATATTTATTTATTTTATTTTTATTTTTTTTATTAATGACTAATTGAAGTGTGTTTTGTCCTAATTCACTTATAAACGAGTTAAAAATAAATATGCAAAAAATATGCAAAACAGACAAAATGCATTTATATTCAAGAGACAACCTGATCTTGTAGTAAAATTTAAGTATTTCATGAAGTTGGCATTTCGTGCAAATTTGTAAAATGTTATTTGTAGGGGGAAATATATATATATATTTTTTAAAACTAAGCGTGAACTTACACATTTATATTGAAAACACAATCTCATACTGATCTTTTTTTTCAAAGTTGCAGTTTCATATTTTTTATGATGTGTTTAATGGGAAATGTATTATTTGTAGTAAAAAAAAACAAAAAAACACTTATTTTCAAGACACATTCTCAAGCTGATCTCACGTTAATATAAAAACACATTCATGTTCAAGATGCAATCTCAAGCTGATCACATGAGAAAATGTACATTTTGTTTTCCCTTAGTTGCAATTTTGTATGAATGTACAATGTGTATTAAAAAAACACTTAAAGACAAGGAAGATGATTTGTAATAAAAACTAAAAACAAATTATAAATATGGCCCCTTAATAACATGTAAGAATTTTCCAAAGTTGTTTTTCTGTACGAGTTTGTATGATATCAGAGGAAAATGTGCGAGTTTTAATTTTAAAAAGCATGAACTTGTGCTTTTCAAAACAAACAAATGAGATATGTTATGAATTTACCACCAATTTGACAAAATGTAAAATAGTTATGAATTATCATGAGACTGTGTTGCACAGTCTATGAAAAAAATTTTTTAATTGCTTATGCAATGTTGCTTCTTAAGTAACTGTATCTACTTTTAGGGATTTTTAGTTATCTTAGCCATTAAAGAATAGGACTTTTTGCACGCTGCATGATAAAAGTATCACAAAAGCAGTCTATATGACTTGTGCACTGTATTCTAAAGTCCTATGGCAGCTACTTGTGAGAAACAGACCTAAACATATATTATTCACTGAAATGATCCCCTCTCTGCAGCACTTGCATCTCAGTTTCCATGTCACATATTTGTTTTGGCATCAATAAATATCAAACAGGTTGTTTAAAAACAACCTGAAATATTTGATTCACACTGTAGGACTTCATGATCTGACCTGAGGCGAGGGCTCGTCTGGAAGGCATGTTAAACGGAGAGATGTGAACGAGGTGAAGATAAGTGGCCCCATTCAAGAGGGTCTACCTCATACACTTGAGTTTGTGCTCTCAGTCGCTGAAGACTTGGATCAATAGCACTGCGGAAGCGAGAAGGGAAGAACACCGACAGAATCAGCAGAACGAGGTTAAACTCGCCTGGAGAGAGGAGAAAAACGTTAAGTTGAGTGATGAGCGCGGTCAGAGCGGAGATGTGGAACCACAGGGAAGGCCTCTTACTGTATAAATACACACAGGAATAGATTTAAAACACTAGTGTGTAAAGGTGTTGGGTGCAATTGAAATATTCTATCCTCTTTCCAGTTTAATATGTAGAGCGATCTATATATTTTAAACCTGGCACACACTGTGAGATTTTGTTGTTGTTGTTCATCAGACTGAACAACATGACCCAATAAGATCTGGGGGGAAACCATGACAGACTGTATGTCTTTTTTATATGTCTTTATACACATAGATCTTAAAGGAATAGTTCACCCCAAAATAAAAATAAAAATAGCTGAAAATGTACTAAAGGTCATCCAAGATGTAGGTGAGTTTGTTTCTTCATCAGAACAGATTTTGAAAAATGCAGCATCGCATCAGTTGCTCAGTAATGGATCCTCTGCAGTGCATGGGTGCCGTCAGAATAAAAGCTGATAAAACATCACAATAATTCTCATGTAATACGATAAAGAAACAAACTCCGACATCTTGGATGAGTGAGTACATTTTCAGCAAAATTAAATTTTTGTGTAAACTGTGTCTTTAAGTATTTGGTCAAAATGTATAAAGTATCTGGGTGGAAGAAACAATTTCTGTACTGTTTATTCTTTATTGTGAATATACACCAGAAAATTCTGATAATGTCATATAGACGACTTGGTATAAACAAACTGAAGAAATCCAAGACTTTGCTTCTTTATGATGAAAGAAATCTTATCATTCCTGAAATTGTCTCAGATGGCAAAATCGGGCCAAAATCATGCAGTGCGCAGCAGGCTTAATGTATTCCAGCTTTATTTTCCTTCAAACACTGTCATGTTCAAACAGACCAAAACAGTAACAGCTTCTCAACCAATGGCGTGAGTTTGGGGTGGGACTTTCTGTGTGACCGACCAATGACGTGAGAGTGTTCAAGATAGCTGTGGGAAAACGTTTGCAGTTCCACTTGGTGATTCTTGTCGTGCAAAAAATTACCCTTTTTTTTCTTTTTTCTTTTTTTTACACTTATAAGACTAGTTATGCAATAATAATCTTAATATTTAAGGCTATTTGCAAGATGGATATTTAAGGAACTTCATAAAAACAGACACAAACACACTCTTTTTTTTCATTCCCAACTGCAATTGTTCCAGATTTTGACATTTCTCCACTCAACTTCCATCCATTTTCAATAGATATTTCTGACACTGAAAGCTGTTATTAGCTAAACACCCATTTGCAGATACTACGGTTCTGTACAATCGTCTAGGTTGAAATGGGATACATCTGAAGCAACTCAACTAGTCAGGCACTAGTCAGTAGCAGTATCTTGCTAAAGATGATTAGTTTTTTTAAACGACTTTAACCTCTTCTATCTGCAGATTTGCCGCAAATGGACCATATAGAGTTTCACAAGATTAAAAGCACTTTTCCGCTCATTGGGCTTTTGAGAAGCGGAGACCTATTTAGAACATTAATCCTGTTTCAAAGGCTGGATGGGAAGCAACAGCAGGCCAGTGAATTGATCATAGCCAAATGGTTCCTGTAAAATGCCTGATTGCTTGGGAAGTCAAGATGGTGGATCCGAGGAATTCCGTCAACTTTCTCGCTGGCCTTTTGATCCGAAGGGATTCCTGTTGCAGGCAACTTCTCATGTCTCCTGCTTTTTGAAACAATACTCCTGTGTCTGATCGCATTGATCTCCTCGCGTTGACCTTCGACCTCTCAAGATGCTGCGGAGAGGGAACGAAGGAATGTTGGGGGGAGCTGTCTGCTCTCTCGCCCCTTTCTCTCTCTCTCTCGCCCTTTTTTCATGCGATGATTTCATTGCAACGAATGGAAATGGCTCACATGTGTTTGCAATTATACCTCACATTGTAATCATGAGACAGAGCCATAAAGCACACACACACACACACACACACACACACTCTCTCTCTCAAGGGTCCGTGCACATTCTACAAAACTTTTCATCAAACCATATGGTTTTGTCTTCTAGTTGTATATAGGCATAGGGTCGAGTTTAAAAGAAAACAACAAAAGGGAAACGAGTTTTTTAGATGAATTTTTAAAGGGCTCCGATCATACATTTCGTATTGCGTATCTTTTTCCCCAGAGGTCCACTTAAGGTATTAGTAAAGTTTTATATGCTGAAAACCATAATTTTGGTTCATAATTTTGCCATTTTCCACCTTTTCTGTGATCCTTAGGATTTATTGAGATGCAAGAAGATCCTCAGTCTCATTCATCTCAATGGACGGGGCACGGTTGGTGCATGAAACCCTGGAAATATGCAACAGTTGCAGGATCTTTGGTCATGGACACTCAGAGATAATCTACGACCAGATGCCTAAAAGTTGAAGCAACGAAATCTTCATCCACTGAATTAAATAATTAAAGTTTTTTTTGTTTTGTTACTTTCTCTTTAAGAAACTCCTGCTTTGTGTTTTGGATTGAATTGAGAATGCCTTTTAAATCAGTTCTTTTCCTGAAGGCAAACAGGAGGGAATTGAACTATAATTCTATAAGAAATCAGAACTATAATTCAAATTAATTCTTAACTTTTAAGTTCTACCTGACTGTAAATGTTGACTTGACAAAACCTTTTTTGAGAGTTATGAAAAAAAGTTTTAAAGGTTTTATTAGATGTTTTAAATGTGATAGATAGATAGATAGATAGATAGATAGATAGATAGATAAGATGGATGGATGGATGGATGGATAGATAGATTCCAAGTCAATTTCCAGTTGTGGCCAATTTGTGTAGAACTCGACAACCTTGAGTTCTCAAAGTTACGTTATGTTTTCAAAGATCGTCAAGCTATTTTATTTCTAAAGATCAGGTAAATTATTTGATCTCTTTTAGCTCATGCAAACTAGATTTTGAGATAAATAAATGCAGTTTTATGCTGTAACGGTCCTCCGTAATCATAAATGGGCTCCGGGCGACACAACACACATCCTCCATCATCTCGGAGGGACCGCTGGGGTCGCCCGAGGAGAGCATCTCTGTGACCCGAGGCCCTTCTGACTTTGGTAATTGTGCGGGTTGTAAACAGACTTCCCGGCCGTTCTCTGAGATGTTTACGGAGTCGTGGTGTTTACACACTCCGGCTCTGGCCAAACAATCCCATTAACTGACTAGAAGAGCCCGGATCTAAATTACCCGCCTGACCTTTAGTCCCATAATAGACTCGCTCTAGAGAAAGATGGCAGCTAGAGCATGATGTGCCATGAGAATTATATTACAAAAGAGTGGCAATAACATGAAATATCTATCTATCTATCTATCTATCTATCTATCTATCTATCTATCTATCTATCTATCTATCTATCTATCTATCTATCTATCTATCTATCTGTCAGAGATAGTTTCTGACAAAGGATAAAAATACTTTTTTTTTGCAATTCTGAGCATAGAGAGTTATAAACTTGCAAATCTGAGCAGAAAAGTCAAATTTGTCAGATACAAAAAAATATAATTTTTTAATGTAAATTTAGAATTATGAAAAGCCTGAGAATTCTAAGTTTATATCTTACAATTCTGTTTTAGAATATACATAGCCTATTGGAGACAAATCACTCATGACTTCAATTATCTTAAATTGAGAACAAATGCATACTTTGCTGAAGCTTTTGAGAGGTTTCTGCTTAAAAAAAAAACTTTTATTTAGCTTCAGAAGAGATTGAACTGTGCTGAGATTTGCCAAGATACCGAAGTTCAAACCCTAATATGAACTGAAACATTTCTCATCAAATGACCTGAAATGCCATCTAGATCCATTTAATAGTTTTCTGCTCCTACAGTATTTGACTTGTATTTCTCTGTTTGTTTCTCCCAAAGGGTTTTTGGTTCAGACATGACTGAGAACTCCATTAAGTGGTTCAAGGTACGAAAGAGCATTTTATGAGCTGTTCATTATGTAATGTTCAGATTATATGTTGTTCCTGAATTCTTAAATGTTTAGTACTACAAACTGCTTCATTGTATTTAACTATCATAAACACACTCTTAAAATGATTCATGTTTCTTTAAATCCTCCATTTTGCTGATAATTTGAGCCGTCTTTCGCCCGTGGCGGAGCTGAAACTGTGTCTCTCTCATTGATATACGGCACCAGAGCCCAAGCTTTGTTGAGTCGGGTATTTCCAGATGGCTCACAAAAGACTCAATTGACTCGCTCCTCTAATGTGTTAAAGTGTTTGCTCCCACATGACAAATTCGAAGGGGGGAGAAAAACAGCCTCTCAAGCATGTAAAAAAAAAAAAGTTAAAGATGAAATATTAAACAGATTTTCTCTTTCACTGTTGATTTTTGTGCATTTAGTTTCTCACCCTTTTTTTAAAGATGCAGCACCACATGACATTTAAATCAGTTGTGCCAAGGCCTCATCTCATTTATACATCGAAGTGCTTGTGTTTAAATAAAGTTTGTCTCTTGCAGATACAGTTACATCATGTCTTGCTGCTTTATGCAGTGGAGTCTGGAGCTTCGCCAGCATGCAGTGAACCAGAGAAATGGAGAGACGTCCCAGCGGCCCACAGCCCTGACAACACCCTCCTATCCCCCTCTGAAATCTTTATTTACTGCCCCCGCACTACAGCTCCCTCGCTGGGGCAATTAAAGCATCGTTGTGTCAGACGGTGAGGCGGTGCACCTTTGTGAGGAGTGTCTGTGAGGTTATGCATGGGACATTACACTTCACGTGTTTGTGTGTTGTGTTTGCACACGTGTGTGTACAAGGGGATGCACGATACATGTCCAGTATCCAATATCATTGAAATTGAAAGCAGGCATCGCATCTTAATTTATACAATTAACTCGTTTCTGATGTCAGGTTTTAAAATTACTGAACAATTATCTATCCAGCAATGAAAAATTCTTGGCTCATGAATATTAATTACATGATTTCCTTTTTGGTCTCGCACTTAAAAATGCTGTTTCATGTCGCCTACTAAAAATGTGTTTCCGTTGCATGCCAACCAAACTAAATTTTAATGTCAAAAGATATTTTAAGAGAGAAATTATTATTTATTAATTTCCCAAAATATATGGTAGGTGAACCTTAATGTTTAACTAAAAAGTTAATAAAACTGATGTTTTGATGCTAATTCTTGAGCAGGGATTTGGTATGAACATCATTCATGAAACACAAATAGTTCTTACATCAACCACCGCACTGATTTGTTTGTGAAAGAATGTTTTTTACAAGCAGTTAACTCTATTCTATTTTTGGAATTCTACTTGGTTTTTAATGTGGCTGGGTGCAAATTTTAATTGACTTTTGTGAACATCATTCATGAAACACAAGCTTAATTCTTCTTAATTTTTTTTTTTTTAATTCTTACATAAAGTGCCACTGATTGTGTAAGTGATTTTTACAATTATTTAACTCATCAATATTAATTTCAAGATTTCCTTCTAGATTTTCTACTTGGTCCTAAATTTGTCTGGTAACAGTTCTTTCGTTTGCACTGTGACTAGACCAAAGATAACAATTATATATAATTGTTTATATATATATATATATATATATATATATATATATATATATATATATATATATATATATATATAAACAAAAATAAAATAATAATAATAATAATATAATATAATATATATATATATATATATTATTATTATTATTTTTGTTTAGTCACAGTGCAAACTGTTTTTAAATAAAATACTAATATTAATTATTTATTAATTACTCAAAAAGCTGCCAGACAAACTTACAATAATGTTTTAGTTATAAACATCATTTATGAAAAACAGAAAGAATTTCATAAAAAAATGAATGAATTAATGTTCTAACATTAATTGTCACATTGATTTGGTTGTAGGATAATTTTATTTATTGATTGATTTACACGAATACTTAATTTTTTTTCTATTTACCAAAATGTCTGTCCCTAGTCAGGTGTACCTGGTAATGTAGGTGGATAATTTGGAGCTCTACCTTCAGTAACTTGTTGGTTATTCAAGTGTTCTTGGCCTCTCAGTTCATCACGAGCACAGTTTAGTCACGTCCCCCGTGGAGAACACAAAGGATGTAATTGCTTTAGCTTGAGCTCAATTGCTCCAATTTGAGGCAGTCTTACACGCCAGTCAGCTGTGCGGTGCGCGCGGCGTGCCAGGAAGAGCTATGGATTACCCGCTTCTGTGCAGAGCCCAAGCCGAAAAATAGCACCTAAATTCGATTTGTTTGAGACGGAGGCTTGTGGCTTTTAAATTCAGTACCAATTGCAGCAGTCTAGTGTCTTTTAAAGGCTATTATTGTGTCTTGTGCTAATGGTACATGTAGAGCTGCTATAATGGCACTTCGCTACGTAATCTCTCGGTGATCTCTCGTGTCAGTTTGAGGTTTTGTCTTTCACGCTGAGGGTCACGGTGATGATTAGGACAAACTGTTTGGGACACAGATGGTCCCTGCGGATGACTGGACATCTGTCCACTTACATCTTCTGTATTTAGAAAGTTGGATGCACTACATCTTTTAAGCATACTACACCCATCCACACACAAATTAACATGAAATCAAAATGAACCCTGTTTACTTCGATATACGTTCCTAGATTTGCTGTGAATGAATAACACAGCCCTGATTTGGAAAATAGGTCTAATATTAGCTCATTTGATGATGTTTGAATTAAAAAATGTAAATAAAACTTTGAAACACTTTGAATTACTTTCACAAAATAAAAATGAAGATTTTTTTCCAATTATAGAAAGCCTATATGTAGCAGCTTTAATGCACTTAACAAAATGAATGCAGTCAAATGTGAAAAGTTTTGGTTTTAATGACAAAAAGTTCAAAATGTATCAGTCTGCAAATACTCCATTTTACCAAATATGAAAATTTGCTCTAATTGTACTCACCTTCAGGCTATATAGATAAGTTTATTTCTTCTTCAGAACAGATTTGGAGAAATTTAGCATTGCATCACTTGGTCAGTAATGGGATTCTCTGCAGTGAATGGGTGCCGTCAGAATGAGGGTCCAAAAACATCACAAGTAATCCACACCACACCACTCCAGTCCAGTTCACATCTTGTAAAGAGAAAATTTGCATGTTTGTAAGAAACAAATTTGTCTTTTCTGAATCTGGAGAGAAATATGCAAGCACTGTTTACAAGCAGAAACAGTTCAGAACAAAAATGTGGGTGGATTTCGATGTATGAGGATGGAGAAAGCATTACGATAAGAATCAAGTCTTCAAGTGAATAAGGGCTAATATAAGTCTGATGGATGTCAGAAGCAAAAATGCATCATATTTGTGAGAAAGTGTCATGTGCTTGAGCAAATGAGGCACTATTTGGGAGAATCAGCACCCCGAAATAAGTTAGAAATGTGTATTGGATTTCATTCAGCAAGTTATGCAGGGCAGTGTTATCAATTCACATAATTCCAAAGAAAAAAAGTATATCTTTGTAACCATTCACACACATTTCCTCCACAATCAATTTCAAATGCAGTTTGCATTCAGGTCTAGTGCCTTTTTGAAATAAAACGTTTTGCCATCAAACCAAGTCCCATATGATAACATCCAGTCCCATCCTACATTTTTGCTACTGGAATATTCAGCAAATGACACATTTCAGAATTAAAACGGGTTACAAATGCCGTTTCATGTTGACTTTAAACACTTTCGAACATCTCTTCTGCACCAAAACGCTAGTGCGAGGAGATTTCCCACAAGGCATTTCTTATGAATGAGAGTTTCAGTTCCATTAGAGCTTCAGTGAAACATTATCAGCCTCTTGAGTTTCAGAACTTTTATGCGATAAACTTACTGTCCAAGTCATAACCTTTGCGTAAATTAGCACACAGGATGAAGGATGTGTTTGGATGCTCATAAGAGTGAGTTAAATCAGGTTACCTTGCAAATGTAACTACCCTAACCTTTCATTTTCCCTTATCCCGTCTGGTTTTTGCAGTAGCTTTTCACCAAAAAAATAAAAATTTCAAATGCACAGCAATCTGTACTGCAAATCCACATTGGAACGGATGTGTGAAAGGAAAGTGTGTTGAGTTGTGTCTAAAAGCACCATCCCTATCTAATGCCCAGGCCTTTTAAAGTAATAAGCAATCTCACACAGGCTGTTAATGCGATAAGCGATCTTGTGCAGGTTGTTAATGCGTGCTGAGAATGAATAAATTCCTTTATGAGCCTCCCAAGACTAATTATGGCGCTCTTAAAATGTCACAAACATATGATTACAGCCTTTAGCGCACACAATAAAGATTTGCACTTAATAAAGACCTCACAGCTGCGCTCAGCTGCTCGCCCATAAATCAGGAAAGTTATCGGGAAGTGTGGAGGGGAACATGTGGAATTCTTTGATTCTCCGCGCTGAGAGAGGTTTGGGTTACCGGTGTGAAACTATCCTGCAGATTCTCCTCTGTTGGACACACCGTCGACAGGATAGACTTAAAGCAGGCACCTACGCCCCCTGTTGCCACCGAAAATGACCCGTTTGTGGGACGCGCATGCCTACTTGAAACTAGCTTTGCTAAGATTCCCATCATTCTGGGAGGTTAAAAGGATTGTTCACCTAAAAATTGTCATTACAAACTTCTTTGACTGTCTTTGTCCATTAAACTAAAAACCCACTTGGTTTTCTTCTGCTTAAGTCAAAAAGTTATATTGATTTTAGTGAATCGGTTTGTTTGAACGGTTGTTTGTTGACACCAAAAAAGATTAGCGTGTGTGTAATGCATTAAAACTAGAGCTTGCTAGGATTCACACCATTTAAAGATGTTAAAGAGGTTGTTGATCATCTATAAATTAAAATGGTATTAATTTGCTTGTTCTAAAACAGAATAACTTTCTTTGACTGTTAAATTGAATGTTGTTTGGACTTTTCTTCTTTAGTGGTTCACAGGAGAAAGAATGAAATGGAAATGCATCAAGTGAAAAAATGCATACCTTGAATGCAACATAATTTCGCTTTGAGTAAAAGCATCTGCCAAATGCATAAATGGAAATGCAAAGAATGTCAATCAGTTCAGTTCATTTTAGTGTTCATGTAAGTTTGTGCGTATGTCTACTTGATTCTATAGTTTGCTAATATTCCCGTATTTCAAAGGAGTTAAAGCGATAATTCGTCTGAAAATTACATTTCTGTGACCATTTACTCTTTATGACTTTCTTTGTGCAACTGCTGATTGGATCCCACGGATTTTTCTTGTTCTTTTGAGCTCCACAGGAGAGAGAAAGTCAAAGCCTGATTTATTCTAGGGAATCAGTTTGTTTGGATGGTTCGTGTTCAAAAAATGATTCACAAATGATTCACTGACTCATGTGAGTCTTGGGCAGCAAAAATGATCTAACTGCTGGTGTGTGACACTACTTTTGAAAATCAAGTGTTGTTTTCATGCTTTAATGTCAGATGCATGCTAATGATGAATACAAATAATCACTGAATAATTCTTTAATAAGTTTACTCATTTCAATAATTTCAATTTAATCTAATGGTGGCAATAAGTAAACTTATGACTTTGTACATTAAAGTGTTATTGGAACCCCACTTTTATTCTTCTTTTCTCTTTCACAGAACAAAGAAAGCCAAAAAGTTCAATTAATTTTAGTGAATCATGATTCACTGACTCAACTGAGTGCAGTGCAACAAAATAATGATCTTACTGTTAGTATGAATTTATCTATTTCATACCAGTGCCCTTAATGCTTTTATGCCAGATACATACTGATAAAAACAAATGATTTTTTTTTTTTTATTAAATAGCTTTACTACCTAATAGATGATTACTTAAATATCTTCAATGTAGTCGCTTAAAAGCACCTGTATGACATTCTTTGCCCACTTAAATTTATGTTTTTGAGCAAAACTGACCATTTTCTATTGTATTTCAGAGGTGAAATAAAGTCAAACAGGACTCTGGAATGACACAAGGGTGAGTAAATCATGACAATTGTAATTTTTTGAGTGAACTATGGCTTTAAATGATTTGCTACATATTGCTACTCATCAGCTACTAGACTACACTGAAGCTATTTAAGTGGGTCATCTTATTAAATGATTATTCAGTGGTTAATCATTATAATTATTATTATTATTTATCAGTATATATCAGGTGGTGGTATGAAAATGGTAAATTTTCAACAAAACACATTTGAAAACAAATATTTTGCTGCACAACAATAAATCATTTTTTTGAACATGAAGTGTTCAAACACACTAAAATGAATTGCTCTTTACCCATATGGTGTTTTAGGATTGTGTTTGGTTATTGCATTTTTGTTAATGCTGCAGACATAATGTGTCAAAATACAGCTTGTTTGAAAGCTTGCTGATTAAACCAGTAGTGCTGCTACTTTTAAGTGATTTAATGTGTAAATATGCATGCATGTGTGTGAAAGAAAACCCTAGCGTGTCCTTGCAGCAGTGCATGTCACAGGAGATGTGAGAGAGAGAAAAAATGATGAAACCGGAGACTGCAGAAGCGGCCTGCAGAGATCATATTAGGAGCTGCGACCATCGATCGGTTCTAGCACTTAAATTTCAAGCGTGACAAAACTGTAGGCAAATTAATTGTTCGCCAGAATATTACACATCAGAGTACATTAATCCTCTCCAGAGCTGCACGCCATATGAATACTAATAGAGCTGCCAGACGCCTCTCCTCTCGTCTGCCTCGCGTCCATTCGCTCGTCTGCTCCTCTCTCCTTTTGTTTCCTTCTTATTTCCCGTCCTCATTGTTTTTCGTCTCTCTCCCTCTCGCGTCTTTTCTCCTTCAATTGCGAGTGACATTAACTGGCAACAGCGTTCATTAATATTCATACATCCTCCCAATACCTGCGGTATCTGCAAGACGTGTGCCTTCTTTTTGTTATCGAATTGTTTGAAGTGTTTCTTTTTTAAAGAAATAATTGTCTGTAAAATTCGCAACTGAGACTTAAATCTTATCCTTTATGGGCCTTGGCAGGTATTGGGGCACTAAAAGTATAAATAAACCAGAGATTGCACCAGAAAGAGGAAGAGAGTCTTCACAGTAGGAACATTATTGCATGTTAGAGTCATAAAATAAAACCTGTATGTAAAGTGTGCACTCCGTGTGTTTTCAATTAAAAGCGCAAGGTTACGTGTTAAATAATCCAGTAAAAATACTCTCTCTCACTCTTTTTTTCTTCTTTCTCGCAGAATACCATCCCGGCTAGTCCAAACATGGGAGCGATTCTCAGGTTTCAGACCCCCACCTTGTCTTTTGTGCCGAGTTCAGTGAGGCTCCTGGTTAGAAATGTACACACGTCTAATTTGAGTTCGAAGATCTGTGAATAACCCGAAAGGGATCAAATTAAAATTCCAAGACGGGAGGAAAAAAAGCGATATGGGGTTTGAAAGTGGCCCCTGCTTCTTTAAGCTGGATTTAAGTGATCAAAGTTCCATACGAGGCAGCCATTGGTGGTATTGAGTTACTCTAATGGCTGCCATGTGCTAGAGCCGATGGGGCCGACCCATGGACGTCTTGAGGGTGTCAGGCGCAAGACAGTTGTAAAAATAGGCTTTACAATAGAGAGAGCGGCTAAAAACCAGATGCCTTGTGCACTTTCAGACCATGCTCGCTGGAGATACTTGTCTTTTTTTTTTTTTCAGAATTAGCTCCAGATTTTTTGAAGAGCATCGATCAAGGCGTCCGGCGGGTCTCTCAAGACCGTGCCAGCCGACAGCGGCCGCCTCTCTATCGCTTATTTACTGATGCATGGCTTCCCCATTCCCACTAAACTGCAGGAGACGCAAGTGACAATAAAAGTCAAACACTCGATGGTTGCCGGAGTCCTGGCTGGTTATTAGTATGTAAATGAAATCATCACAGCTGTTCTGTGCACGGAGAGGGGGAGAGCGGAGACAACGAACCCTGCATTCTGATGCTGTCTCCTGAACAACCATCAGGCGCTGGCCACCTCTTCCATACCCTGCAGTCAAGCAATAATGCATGCACAAGTGCTTTTATGCATGCAATTATTTTATTGCTAAAATATAGTGTACACGTATACAGGTTAATTAGCAGAACGGCTGCTATTGCTTTCGTTCAGTGAACGGAGAACGCCTGTAGATGTTGTTTTGTTATCGCAAAAGCCTTATAGCAAGATTGTAGAAATTGTTTTTTTAAAAACTAAGCACATTAAATCAGTACTTGGGTACATTTCAAGTTTGGATTTAGATCTATAGCAGTCCAAATCAAGGAAAAAACATTTTATGAATTTTTACTGAGGATATTGTTATTAGAAAATGTAAGAAAGGAAAAGCTTTACAGAAACCGTTCAATCGGTGACGGAACAGTCCTTGTAAAAAACCAAACATAAAATTTGTACTTATAGCTTTATGTCTGTCAAAATAATAATTTTTATTTTTTATTTACATTTATAAAAAATATTTAGATTTGATATAATTTGAGTTATTGTTATAGCAGTCCTATAAGACACATCAAATTTGTATTTACAGCTTTTTTTGTGTTAAAATGATTCAGATATATATTCTGAAAAAAATACATATATTTAAATATTTATATTTATATTCTTATGTATTTATAATTGTAAATTACATTACATACTTAAAATGTTAAATATTTAATGCATATATTTTAAAATAATTAATTTATATTTTTTAAATTTCCATTTTTAATTTCCATTTATAAAATGATTTATATTTTAATTATTTAGCAGATTCTTGTAGTGTGTAAAAACAATACAAACGTACAAATTTGGATTTTCAAGTATTAACTTTTTTATTTGTGCATTTTTATACATTTAAATATTAATATTTTTAGCATATTATTTTATTCATAGTGGCCTCCAAATGAAGTGATGAGTGAGAACATGAGAAAATACTTTCTCATATCCCAGTTTATTATACTGAGCGAAATATTAGTATATTAATTCTCCTGAAAAGTTTAAATTGTTTCTAATCATTGATCTGTTTGTTTCAGCATCCCATCTAGCCCAACACAGCAACATCAGATCAACCAATGGGGTGAGTTTGGGGGAGGGGGTACCTGCTGGTCCAGCCAATGGCAGAAGGGGTGAGTGTTTAGGACAACAGTCATTATTTTTGCATTTGTATTTGGGATCTATAGTGATGCAGAGATGACACACTTCAGCTGTGTTTACCTAAAGATGTAATTTAGACTTGCAGCATCTATGTGCTCACATGCAAATCAAACACCAACATCAAACTCTAACACTATGAGGAAATACAATGCGTCAATTTGAATGAGTACTTCAAGTTTTCATCTCAACAAGTCAAAAAATCATGCACATAACATCAGAATGGAGGTTTACTTAAAGCTGTGATTTAAACCTGCAGCATGTAAACTCTCGAATTCCAGACTCAAATCAGGGGCCCAAATCATTTTCTTATTTATTTTTCCAAAGGATAATATTATGAGAAAACTCACATTTTTTCCCAGACAGTAAACAAAAGCATTCCCCCGAAAACTGATTTCTGCCGCAAATGAAACATAGACGGGCGTTAGACGCTGCCAAATCTCCGGCTGAAATTGTTTCCATATCTGCGCCATGTATTCAGCGCCCATCTGCCCGAACTCCTGCACATACCGCCAGCAAAAACACAATGAGTAATTCTCTCCAAACATAGACATAAAACTTGCCGTTCCTGCTCTTTCAGCTCTATGCTGCCATGTTTGCGAGAACGCGAAAAATATCTCCTTTCCAATCGTCCGCTTAAGAATACTAATTAAGCCGTCATTGTGGAAAATGTTACACATGAAAGCTTTGATCACGTGTCGAAGTCTTGGGATCGGATGTGTTGAACTTAAGCTTTCAATCTAGATAAAGAACTGCTTTTCAGCTCGGCCCATCTCTGCCTGGTAAATAAATAATGCTCTACAATAAAAGTCGACAGGCGTAATGTCAGATTGTCTGCAATTTAAATGCATAGAGGTGTGATGAGTGAAACATATGGGAGATTTGAGAGCTAGCAACGCTTTCTGATCAAACCAGGCGCGTAGTGTGCGTTTTGGCTGCTTTTGACGAAGTCATCCTTAGGTATGCGAGGGGTTTTATGTAAAAATATGCTAAGATACCATCACAGTGCATCTGTATCACTTCGTCTGCCACGTTTCATTAAGCTAAATTTTATGACGTGTTCTCTTTAAGTCAGAGAGTTTATGGATAGCTGTCTCTTGAAATTCCATCACGTCAACAGCATTGCTCTTCGTTCGCAGCGGGTGCGTCGTATCAGTAACTTACAGAGAAGGATTCCAACACTTCTCTATCATGAAGATGACTTGATTTAGGAAGCGTTTACATAAGCTCTAATGTCTGGAGCGAGTGAACTTGCATGCAAAAAAAAAAAAAAAAGAAATGTTTATGCAAAGCATGAAATAAACGAAGTTCTCTGGCCTGAATTGTTTGATACCGAGAGGTTAGAGAGTGAGGAGCTTTGTTTGTTCGCCTCACCTTCCCTTCTACATTCACTGTCTCCCCCTGTGATTAAAAAACATCATCAGCATCTCATTAGCACTGATTTGCATAGTAACAGCATGAATATTGTGAGTGTGTTTCTGGGGGTAGGGGTAACTTAATGAATGCGACAGCCTCTTCTGTTTAACTAATTTTTTGCCTCATCCATATTCAGATGACTCTTGGAATCAGACAGCGGTTAAACTTTCACGCTGAAGATGTGCAGACGTGATCGCCAGAATGTCGCACCTGATTCCTGAGCCCAGAGGAGAGTTTTTGCACTCAGATGTTGCTCTTTCAAGGCTCCGGAGACTTGAAGGCATCATGAAATTTCCATATTTACTTTTGCAATGCATGTCTGTGGTCTCATCGTGCATGATTCATCAGCACATGCTGTTTGAAAGGACAAAAAGGTTTGTCACTCGTAAATACGTCACATTACAGATGCAATACGGTCGTGTATGGCATTTCAAATGTTTCATTGAAGTGTCAGAAAATTCCTTTGGAAGAAAATCTAAATGCACACGTTTGATGAGTTCAAATTGAGTTCAGTACCGTTTGAGACATTGTTGAGATCTCTTCTGAAGCGCATAAACAATGTTTCAGATGTTTGTCCTAAAAGTACATGGGAAAATTTTAATTAAAAACACAAATTGAGTGCATATTGATATATCTGAGAAGAAACTCTGGATGAGATACATGTGAGATCATTGTTGGTTATATGATTTAAGTCTCTTAAATTAATCTCATTTCTGTAATTTGTGATTTTCTTTATTAAAGAAAAGCTCTTCCGAACTGAATTGCTCACAGGCTGCTCATTCATATCTCAAAAGACCTATTGGAAATCCTAGTTATATTTCATGTATCAACTTGGTTTAAGATCTTTCTCCTCAAATACTTTGGGAGAAATCAAATCTTTAAAATCTTTTCGGCAGCTCTTGAGATGCATGTGAGATTATTGTTGATTTTATGATTTAAGTCTCTCAGTTTCATCTCATTGCTGTCATTTGTGATTTTTCTTTATTACAGGATAGTCCATCTACACTGAATTTCTCACAAGTTGCACACAGCTCAAATAAGGTAATGGAGATCCTAGTTGTGTTTCATGCAAGTTTGCAAGCATGCAAGTGTTTTTTTAATGCATGTTTCATCCACATTATTATTATGTTTTGTCTAAAATACAAAAATGCATAATATCAGTATTTTCTAAAATATAAAAAATACACACAAATGAGTAAGGTTGATAATGACATTGATTACAGACTTTGGTATTTTGATATATCTGAGTACAGTTTGAGACATTGTTGTGATCTCTTTTGCAAGATGCATGTGAGATTGATTTTTTGTTTTTTTTGTTTTTTGTTTTAAGTATCCATTTGCTCTCGATTTGTGGATTTTTAAAGGAAAGCCCATCCAAGCTGAATTGCACACAGGTAACTCATTCATGACTCAAAAGTCCTAATAGTGATCCAATAGTAATGTTTCATGCAAGTATCAACTTGGTTTCAGATGTTTCTTCTTAAATTCCTTTGAATAAAGATAAATCAGTCAATACTCAAGAGCTATTAGAATGAACGTGGAAAGCGTAGTTCAAATCATATGGTCTCTGAATGTTTTGATGAGAAATGTTCACATTGAGAGGTGCCATTCAGTTTCTGCACTTCTTTTCCGCGCCCAAGTATCCAGCCGCATGATGGATGAAGCCAGCGAATTGCAGTGTGCAGTATTTTGCCTCAGTTGATTGCAAACTTACTCCGGGTAACATAATTATTTACACTGACACAATAATGTAAAATGATTAACATCCGCTCATATTCATACCCGTATAAATCACTGGCCCACGTCGAATTCATCGGTCGGGGAGGGCCGGCGTCTCGCCCTGAGATTGGACGGCGGCCAGATAAGAAGAGTATTAATCGTGGAGATATGCCGCATGGTCATTTAAAACTTTGAGAAAAGAGAGGCCCTGGCAGAGTGTTTGGCAGAGCGATGGTTTCTGGCTCCAGCGGGCAGCGCTCAAGATGGATCACCACCCTCCAAACGTCCACGTCCGCACCTGACTCCTCAACATAGATGTCCTATCTGTGCATGAAATAAGGCTTGACCGGCCAATGTGCACTTTTTCTACCCCTTTCTCCCCCAAAATGAGAATTACTGCTGGGAGGCTCTGGACAATTTTATGTAGGGCTGGAGAACAAAAATCAATATTTAATTATCTGTGAGCGTTTGGTGTCACTACATCTTTAGATCTGTGGGGTGGAGTGGACAGGGTCACCGGGCCGGTAAGTGAGTCCGTCAGTGACGAGGCCGTCTCGTCCCAAGGCTCCGATTGGCCTGTCTTCAATCACCACAGGAGTGATGACTGACAAGTCATTTATACATCGACCTGTGTGTTTGGAGAAGGCCACCTTAAGAATGAGCCTGTGAGACGTGTGTACAGTACGCTTGAAGTTAAATATGGTTTTGACCTATCAGAAATATGGCTTAAACGCCCCACCTAGAGGCAGGATGGGACACTTACTGCTTTGGTGGGTGGAATCCAAAGCATGCATGTTGAAAGGAGCGTGAATTCATTTTATTAACCAAAGAGCAGAGCATAATACTTGTCAGTTTTTGATCATTTACCAATTTTAATCAGAAATAGGAAACATGCCTGTGCAGTTAAGGACCTTTTGATCCACAGTGGGGTCCACATTGTCATTTGTTTAGTGACCTATAAACAGTGTGGAGTAGATGTTTCTGTTTATTTAATTTTATCTAATATTTTTTAATTTTATTTCCATGATTAAATTCAGTAAATAAACATGTGATCTCTGACACTATCTTTTGTGATTTATTTAACATAGTGGTTTGAAGCTGCGCTTGTATTCATTTTCAAATAATCAAAGCATAACAGTGATAATTCTTTGATTATTTTCCCATTTTAATTTCCCCATTATTTCCCATTTTCATTTTCAGATCAGATTGATTTCAGAAAATGCTATTGTTTTGCTTTTTCTTTAATTTAATATTCTTTCTTTCTTTGCATTTGATAAGTGGCCTAAGTAGTGCAGAATCTTAAATATTTATTCTTTATTTATTGTCCTAGCTTTCTTTGTTTGACATCTTTCGAAATCCTTCAACTATTTATTTCTTTAATTAAATTTGAAGATAAATGACTTTCAGTCAGATCTCAGACAGACTTTGTCTGTTATAATTTATAAAACACTCAGGTTTGTAGTTTTATTGCAAGTAAATGCTTTTTAATAACAGCACACTAAAGTACAGAGAATTCTTTAGTTATTTCAAATTTTCATATGAATTTTAAAATATTTTAAAAGTTGCAATCAGTTTGATTTACATGCTTTTACATTTACATTTTTCATTAGTAGAATGTTTTTTTCTTTTACATTTGATTAATGACCTAAATAATTCAGAATCTTAAACATCTATTCTTTATTTTATATCATCCCTGTCTTTAAACTTGTTTATTTCAGTTTAAAATTAATAAAATTAAATTTTAGACTTTATCTGATATAATTTCTTTAACAAATCAGTTTGTAGTTTCACGGCATGTGAATTCAGTTTAAAAGGCATATCAACATAATACTAATAATTATTTGATTATTTTTCCAGTTTGAAAACATCTTGGTGCCATTATGATCCATTGGCACTATCTATTTTGACTGATTCAACATATCTTACGGTATTTTCAAGCATACCAAAAATGTCTGCCAGCCACCACCATAAAAATCCATTATGGCTTAATAATAGATATAATGGAGATGAAGGCAATTAAAAATTTCATAGATGCTTGGCGCTAGTAATATACGTACAGTCCGTTAGTATCTGTTCATTTTGCTAATGATTTCTTCCAAAGAGAAAATGAACTTGGAATGCAAGAGTCAAACTGGAAACGCTTGAACTCCTGTAATTACTGAGCGTGATTCTTTCATGAAGGTAGTTCAGGGACAGACTCTTTTCCCAGAGCCAACCACTCGCTTTTGGGTTTGTAAGAGACAGTTTTGTTCCTCTTTTTGGCTGAATGTCCTTTGCACTCGTAGTTAGAGGACACAGAATTGGGACCCTTCTTGAGTTTAATGCTAGCGCACAGCCAATCGATACACTTCAGCTACAAAGGAACAGTTGAGGGACCAAAGGCCCAAACACATTACACGCTGGTCAAGGCCAATAGCAATCTGATGTTGAGGTTAGAAAAACACGCTAGAACTGTTAGCCTCCAGTTGCCCAGGCGGGCCGCTTCGGTAGACCAATCTGTCTTTGATTTACCATTGTCACGGTTCAACTCTTAGTATGGGGCGGAACGCGAATAAGATATTTGTATTTGTGATAAAGCATCCATTAGCCCAAGAACTAACTGATAAATTGTGGGCTATTTGCAGAATGGAAAACTGGAAATGTAAGGTCAAGTTCAGTGCATTGCATTCTGGGATGCAGTGACCAGTGTGATTTGGTTAGTGATGTTGGGAATTGATAACTAGCTTTCTATTTACTGAATACTGTACAGAATGCACTCTATGCTGTATACTATTTGTGACCCTAGTGTAAATTTTTAGAAATTGAGATTTATATAAAATCTGAAAGCTGAATAAATACATTTTCCATTGATGTGTGGTTTATTAGGATCGGGCAATATTTGGGCAATATCTGAGGGTGCAAAAACAAAATCTAAATTCTGAGAAAACCGTATTAAAACTTGTGCAAATGACTTCTTAGCAATGCATATCACCAATCAAAAATTAAGTTTTGGTTTATTTATGGTAGGAAATTTACTTATCTTCATGGAACATGATCTTTACTTAATATCCTAAAGACTTTTGGCGTAAAAGAAAAATCGATAATCTTGACCCAAACAATGTTTTTTGTTTTTTGCTTTGGCTATTGCTACAAATATACCCCAGAGACTTTTTTGGCATATGATATTTGATACATATATGATATATGATACATGGTATTTGTAGCAATAGCCCTTAAAAAAAATAAAACATGGTTCAAAATTATAGAATTTTCTTTTATGCCAGAAATCAGTAGGATATTAAATAAATATGTTACATGAAGATATTTTGTAAATTTCCTACTGTAAATACAGTATATCAAAACTTAATTTTTGATTAGTGATATGCATTGCTAAGAAGTTAATTTGGATAATTTTAAAGGCGATTTTCTCAATATTTTGCTTACTTAGATTCCAGATTTTCAAATAGATGTATCTGGGTCAAATATTGTCTGATCCTAACAAATCATACATCAATGGAAAACTTATTTATCTCCATTTCGAGAAATTGGCTGGTTTTTTAAACATTTTGATTTAGTAGTCTGCTATATTGTTGTTGCATGACCAGTTTTGCATTTTTAATGTAATTTTGTGTTAAACTGTATCATAAAATAACTGTGTACTATTTTTTTTAAATACTATAAAACTGTGTAAGCAGTGCTAGACATTTATTCATAGTATACTATATTGTTGTCAAATGAACAGTTATCATCTATTTTGGTTTTCTAATCTAATTTTGTGTTCAAATATTTTGCAGCCTATGTCAAGAAAAAGATGATAAAACCACAGTAGATCTTTACTCGTGGTTTCATTCTGGAAAATGGAAATGTAAGGTCAGATCCAGTGCAATGCATTCTGGGATACAGTGTCCAATGCAGTGTGATTTGATTGGCTATGTTCAGAATTGAACACTACCTTACTATTTACTAAATAGTCTGCAGTATGCACTGTATACTCCATACTAGTTTTAGGAAATATTATGAATCAGCACATACTAAGCACTGATAAACATTGAAACAATTAGCAGTATGTAGTATTGTTGTCACATTGCCAGTCAGTATCTATTTTCCTTTTCTAATCTAATTTTGTGCAAAAAGCATAAAATGTGGTCAGTTTCAATGCACTGCATTCTGGCATGCAGTATGATTTGCTTGGCTATGTTTGGAATTGAATACTACCTTACTGTTTACTAAATACTGTGAATTATATGCCCCCTTTATACCGTAGAATATTTAAAGATATAGCCTTCATAAAGAAGTGATAATAAACAGTGCTTAACAGTATGCCATATTCTGGTTTTATATAATCTATTTTGCAATAAAAACTCAATTTTATGTAGAATTGTCAAAACACATGGTAGCCTAAGTGAAGAAGAAGATTAAAAACAGTCACACTCTGCATCACTTCCTGTTCATTTGTCACAGTAGAAACAGAAGGTCAGGTCATAGTATGCTACTATGGAATTCCGATCACAGCCGTGGTCTGTAGTGAAGTGAACGGATGAAATAGATGTGTGAAAGCGACGCTCAGCCAGGCAGTTCATCGCCTCGTTCCAGAAGATGAGCAGTCTCCTCTGGTAATGCTTACCCTTGCAAGTTCAACCCAAATTAAGTGCCTCATCTTCATTGCAGGCTGTAAGGCGATTGATTTGTCCCTTTTAATCAATTTATTTAATTAGTCATACATTCAGCTCTTAACATGCACTGCCTTTCTCCTCGTCTCGTCTTGGCTTCTGGGTCTCTGGAGATTATCGGGGAAATTATCCAGCAAGCAACCCCCACCAACAGAGAGCTGATAAACAAAAGTCTATTAAGGCCACTCCAGTGTTTAAAGATCATGCGCTAATCGATTATTAGGCTATTATTATTTTACTGCCAATGTGAAAAGACAGATTCTGTTTCAGATTAGACAAACGTCTGATGGAGCCGCATGCTGAAACGCAAACATTTAGTGCCATTAGACGGTTTGCAACATCATTTGCTAATGGTTTGTTGTGATGTGAGCAGTGATTGGTGTACAGCGCTGTCATTGCGGCACAGATGGTCAGTGTATTAAAAGTTTGTGAATTAAATGCATTAAACGTAGTACAGATGTGCGATGGATTAAAATAGCTTCCAGTGTGTGCCTGCGTTTTCAAACGTCAAGCATGTTTCTGAAAAGATTTTATTCATAGACGGCGTATAGAAATATATATAATATTTTATTTATAATGAAATGTACTAATTTGACAATAATTAAAATAATATATAATGAACAATATTAATAATAAATAATAAAATTATATATATATATATATATATATATATATATATATATATATATAGTGTGTGTGTTATTTAAGTTTAGGGCCTTGTAATATCATAAAACGTGAAATTTTGATTGGCCTCAAAAAAAGTCAAAAATCTAATATAAAAAAATAAATTCATGTATGTTAGGCCTCTAAAATGGTCATGAGAAAAAGCTCCTTTGTGTATGTGCACGTTTGTGTGTGTGTGTGTGTGCTTCTCACAGGGCAGGACTGTGAGCGAGCGCTGAGGGAATTGCACATTTGTTATTCCGGAGGCATATTTGAAGCCCATTTAATCAAGCTGTGATGAGAAAAGATGCAGAAAGGATGAGATCGCCCCTCGCATTGATAGGGTCTGGCCGGGGCAACCGATGAACCACCTGAGGTCTTACCGGCAGACAGGCACGGCAGAATTATGGAAATAGATTCCAGTCGACTCATCTCTCCTCTTCTCTCGTCAAGTGTTTCTCTCTGGAATGTTAAACAATGGCGTGTTTTAATCTTGCAGGTAGAGCGCAGAGTTCACAAGCTCATGAAAACGATGAAGTCCCCCCGATCTCTAACCCTTCGAACGCTGTTGGTCACGCTTCTACATTCACAGCATCGAGAGACAGCCCTAAATCCATGCGAATACCTTCAGTTCTTAAAGGTGATTTTGGGTTAAAATATTGCCAGGAAACCTTTTTGATAACAATCATTATCATTGCAATTCCCATTTGTAACATTAGGGGCTCTAAAATTACACACTTTTTCAGCAGTCTTGGTTCTTGAAGTATATTTCCCTTTCATTCTCTTCATTAAAGAGTTAGAAACCATGAACCAAATAAACCAGCTAGTTGAGTCACAACATTACAAACTTTGATTTGAAACAAAAACTACAATCCCATGAACCATTGCTAATTATTCAGTTTAATTGGAATAAACTGATTGACAAATGTAAAACTAGTTGTTTAAATATGTTAATTATGTATAGAAAATATGACATTTATTGCAATATATATACATATGTATATATATGTATATATATATATATATATATATATATATATATATATATATATATATATATACACACACACACACACACACACACACACACACACACACACACACACATATACATTTTATTAATCATGGGTAATTTAGTTTTTTACAAGGTATTCCATGGTTAAATATTAAAATTTAAAAAATAACTTGAAATAAGGCAAACCGATGGCTGCAACAGAAGTATATACCATTTATTAACAACCTTTTAAGTCACAGTAGATCTGTCTTTAGAGGTTTGTAAGTTAGAGTTAAAAATCTGTTAAGAGTTGCTTCATTTTCAACCAGCATTTAATCAGATAGTTATGTTGCACGGATTTTTTTTATTTTTTTATTTCAGTTTTTGCGTCTATGTATGTAAGTGTCTGGTTTGGTATTTTATTTACACACTTGTAGTGTGGTTTCATCAATTGTTCATTTAGAGTTAATGATTTACGTCTAAAAATGGGAAAATATAGTTTTAACTAATACAGTTTCATAATTCCTGCTGATCTGAATTATAAATGATCTGGGTTCTGTGTCCCTTCTCCTGTTCTCCACACAGGGCATAAGTGCTGAATTAGTATTTATATGTAATGAGATAAAGAATACCCTTTACTTGAGTGTGTGTGTGTGTGTGTGTGTGTGTGTGTGTGTGTGTGTGATTCATTCCACTTTGGGTAATGGCAATGCTAATGTGATTAAGAACTGCTGGCATCAGCATATTGCATTGACTGTTGCTTTTAATCAGTGGTAAGGAGAAAATCAGAGCTGTTCGTGATTGCACAAGTTATCCTGCTGAAAAAGTCAGCGCACTGTAACGATTCAAAACACGGTTAACGTGACAAGTTCCCTAAAAAAAAACGTCCCTAAACGCCTCTCTTTACATTTCTAACAGTAACAATAAAGCACACAAATAGTGTTAGCTATGAAAGAGCAACAAAAAGCAGCTGCAGTGCAAACAAACCTTTCTCCTCCATCACAAACTTTTAATATGTGTGTGGAATATTAGCGGGGTCAGTGTGTGGACGGTGATTAAGCGACAGTTTAATCTTCAGCTCTTCTGGACGGCGGGGGTCGAGGGGCTATATTTGCATTAGCAATCTCTGTGAAACTTTGTTAAATTGGCTGTAGTAGAAATCTCAGCTAATGTGATCTAATTTAGTTTTGGCCGCTCTGCTGTGAATGTCAAACATGTCTGACCTCGTCCGTTAGTTATCCAGACAGCAGCCGAGAATCGTACAGGACGACAGGTTTGAATCAGTCTGATGAGCCTTGAATATTAAATAACTCGTTTTGCATTTTATGAAGAAAGTATGAGCGGTGTCTGCTCATTCATAACTCGATGCTGTTGTTGTGGCTGACGGTTGCTATGCCGTTTCTAGGGTGTTGCTAGGGTGATGTGTGTGGTTGCATAATGGCTGTTGTCAAAAAAGGCATCAAAATAGATTTTTACAGAAAATCACTGAAAAACATGTTACCTGCTATATATGGTAAAAGCTGTGAATTGTATAATGCCACAATTATTTAATTTGATGGAAAATAATTTAAAATGTATGCTTTTAGCAAGAAAAAACAATGAATTACCATATAATTAATGGTAAAAAATAAATAAATAAATAAATCAGTTAAATGGCATTTCCAGAAGTCCCTGCTTGACAATCACATATATTTTATATGTGTTATATTTGAGTATTGGCCATCATTTTTAGATAAGCCACATACGATGAACTTTAAAGAACACTGTTAATTAAAAACTATAAATTACCATATAATTTACTGTAGAAACCAGTAAAAGGATATTTGCACTAGTCCTTGGTGCCCAACACATATGTTTTGTATAAATATTTTTTTTTCTTATTTTTGTTATCAGTAATGCACATCACTGGGGTGTTTTACCCATATTTTATGGGTAAGCCATTTACAGTTGGATGAACTTGGAAAAACACTGTCAAACTAATGTTTTTTGAGGTAGATACTTTGAATTACCACGTAATACCACAAGTTACCTAGCTACATACTGTAAAAAAAAAATGATTGTACATTGTTTAACATCATATTATGTTTTACTGGAAAATACGGTTATATATATATTTATTTATTTTTTTTTTTTTGCAAGTAAAAATCATGAATTATCATAATTTTCTGTAACTATTTTGCCATATATGGTGAAAAACTGTAAATGGTTTAGTGTTGCATGAATTACATGTTGCATGTAATCTATGAAAAAAAAAAAACATTCCCAAAAGTCCCTGCATGACACATCACGTATATTTTGTGAAACTTACTTATTGTGCCATCTGTATTGTGGTGTTTATCAGTACTGTGTGTGTGTGTGTATGTGTGTGTATATAAATATATATATATATATTTCTGCTAAATGCATATGTCACTTAATGAAGTTAATTTGTAAAATATGCAGGCGTCTTCAACAAAAATATTGTTACAGTACTTTTTATATAGTGAAATTTTTACCAGTTTTTTACTGTAAATTCAACAGGAAAAATAAGACACAATGGAAAACTAACTAACAACTCAGGCTGGTTGGTAAAGTGAGTACCTCTAATGAAATATGTGAATATGATATGCACATTGTTTATTCGGTATGAATTATCTAAGTTGTTTACACAAAGAAACCACCAAGTAACTAGATAGAGACAGAGTTGAATTTAGCTTGTTATGAAGTGGCTTTAATGGTTTTGCACATGATCTTCATCAGTCTACAGTTTTGTTAGACTTTGACTGCTGGTATTGTTGTATAATATATGAATGCAGTATGTTGGCAGAGAGAAAAGGAGAGAGAGAGAGAGAGAGAGAGAGAGAGATGGTGCTGGTGATCTCCTCCATTATTCATTAGGGCTCGTCTCAGACGGTAGAAGAATCCATAGTGAGGTGGATTTGCGAATTATTATGATTCCGGTTAGCCAGCTCCAATAAGACCTTTAACTCCGGCGAGCTTAAGGCCTGTCATCCCCCGTTGACTTTAATTATAATTTCTATTCCCTCAGCTTTCTGCTGCTCTGTGGTTTTCAATCATCACACACACACACACACACACGTACACACACCTGTTTGGCCTCTCCGACCCTCTCTAGAGGAGATGCATGGACTCTGACAGCCCTATAAAGTCATTAATGGCTCCTGTAGCTCATGTTTGAATATTACGCTGCATCGCAGGAACACAAGGTCTGTGGAAACTGGCTGATTACAAATCTTCTGGCCTTTTCCGGACACAGTTGCACTGATAGGACTGGTGCAATTCAAAGGCACATTCTGTGCTATTTTTGCACAGTTCCTTTAAATGCATGTCACCCGCTGTAGCAGGAAGTGTTCATGCTGAATAGTTGAACATTACCATCCGGTTTGTGTTTTTCTGTGTGCTGGTTATCCTGTCACTATTCTGGATAACAATGAGTCATCATGTTTATAGATCCTGTTTATATTTCATCAGGTTTATATATATATATATATATATATATATATATATATATATATATATATATATATATATATATATATATATATATATATATATATATATATAATTTTTTTAAGTAATATAATTTATTTTATTTTATAATATAATAACTATAACATAGTTAGATATTTCAAATATTTACTGTATATACTTTGAAATGCACTTTTCTTCCTTTTTTCATATCTTTGCTTAAAATTTGTATGCATGCTTTTCTATTTTTACAAATGATCTATATATTTTATACATCCATTAGTTGGTAGATATATGTAAAAGTGTTATAGATATAGATGATGAATTAAATGGAAGTGTAAAAGTCTTTTGTGGGTCCGACTAGCATCTGTACAGCAAGAGCGCCAGCTAGTGGAGAACATTTGCATTGCATTTGTGTGTGTGTGTGTGTGTGTGTGTGTGTGTGTGTGTTTGTGTGTGTGCTCTTGTTTTTGTGACATATCAGGACTCAGCTGACGTATTACAAGGAGAGGGTGACTTATGAGGACATAACCCACGTCCCCATTTTTCAAAACGCTTATAAATCATACAGAATGAGTTTTTTTTTTGAGAAGTTAAAAATGCACAAAGTTTCCTGTGAGGGTTAGGTTTAGGGGTAGTGCCATAAAATATACAGTTTGTACAGTATAAAAACCATTACGCCTATGGGATGAACCCACTTTTCACAAAAAGTGTGTGTTTGTGTGTGTGTATGTGTGGGTATGTCGGGGTAGATCTAGAAAAATATTGATGGGGTGGCGAGAAGGGGGCAGGAATTTTTGAGGGGTGGCAACATATGGCAGACGTGTATATACTGAATTTAGTCACAGTTATCACAGTTTGATGATAAATATATGTGCACACTACAAAAGGACACAGGCTATCATTTACAAACTTAATCTCATGCAATCAATGTCTTGCATTTGAAACAGTTATAACAAACATTACAAACATAAAAGGAATAAGTGGCCATACCCCATAAGCAGCACCACACTCACTAATGCATGCAGTATGCATCGACATGTAATTAAGAGCATTCTGAAAGATTAAGTGTTATCAATATGTCAATTTATTAGAAGAAACACAAGATTTTAACAGCCATTTCCAGCTGGGGAGACTCAACTGATTTTCTACTGTTTAGTGTTAATCACCATCTAACTCAACCAGTCAAGAGCTAGATTTAGCCTTAGATGTTATATGAATATAGCCCCTGAAGCATAGGTTTTATTAGCTGACAATAATAATAAATAAATTACATTATAGGCACAAATACAAATGTACTTTTAGAAATTGTTTTTGAAAAATATGGTGTTATTGTTGCTTAAATTAAAACTTCTATGAAAACTTGTTGGATATTCCTTTAAAATAATGTTTTAGTAGATCTTTTTAAAGTATATTTTACTAAGCAATTTCTTACATAATTTATTTGAGTTAGACCAAACTTTTATTTTGGTGGGTTGTAACCAGAGTTTCTGTGTTTATTTATAAACTATTATTAGTAGCTAATAGGCCTACTTGAAGTATAGCATACTCTACTGTGCAATAGTACTATATTTCTGTTTTACATGTTATACCGGAATTTTATTTTGACAGGTTGTCGTAAAGACATTGCTGTTTCTGTCAGTCTGTATACGATACGAGTGAATGACGATAGTTTTATCAAATGAAATGGTGAAATCCTCTCATAGCGCGCTAACGTGCACATGTGTAGCATACATCATGCATCAATATAGTGAAGAGCTGAAAACACCACGCATGCTTCAGTGTGTGTGTGTGTGTGTGTGTGTGTGGTAGAGCACACATTCCCAGAGACGTATAACAACACCTTAAGTGTTCCAAGCAGGATTTTTTTTGTTGTGCCCCCCTTCCTCAAATATGATGATGGAAAAAAAAACCTACTGTAGGGGTGAAAAATAACTTTAATCAAATAAAAAACTAAATGAATAAATTGTATTATTTACAAATCACAATTGTAGCTCTCGACATTTACCTGTGGCTATAACTTTATTATGACTCTAATTTATTTTATAGTCTCAAGCATTCAGAAATCTTGCGAAAGGAAACTAAGCAGTTTTACTATGATAAAACAATGGTTTATTTTTGTAAGGGTTGTGATATGCACATTTTTTGTTGAAGAAATTATAAAGCCTGCATCATCTATAGCAAAAAGGTGGCCAAAAATGAAAAATTAATTGAATATTTGAATGAAATATTTGGTCAGTAGCCTAAACAAGGATTTGATTGTCCTGTAAGTGTAACAGCAGCAATCACATGGCATTTTTAATAACATGTACATACATTTTGTATTTTGTATTTGCCTACATTATGTATTTTAACAGTGTTATTATTAACCAATCATTATTGCCTTAATATTTTTTATATAATGCATTTTAAGCCATTTTAAAGGCTATTGATGGCTTAAGTCTGTTTTTATAGCAACAACAACAAAAATATTAGGCTACAGTATATTAATACTTTGTAAATTATTAGAGTTTGGGGATCGCAAATCATTTGAATCAGTTCGGGAGTTAAAAGCGGATTCGCGAATCATTTGAGTCAGTTTGGGGATTGAGAATCATTTGAATCAGTTCGGGAGTTCGTAGCGGGATCGCCAATAATTTGATTCAGTTATGGGGATCGCGAATCATTTGAGTCAGTTTGGGAGTTCGGAGCGGAATCGCGAATCATTTTAGTCAGTTCGGGAGTTCAAAGAGGGTTCGCGAATCATTTGAGTCAGTTTGGGGGAATCATTTGAATCAGTTCGGGAGTTCTTAGCGGGATCGCGAATCATTTGAGTCAGTTATGGGGATCGCAAATCATTTGAGTTTGGGAGTTCGGAGCAGGTTCGCGAATCATTTGAGTCAGTTTGGGGATCGCGAATCATTTGAATCAGTTTGGGAGTTCGTAGCGGGATCGCGAATCGTTTGAGTCAGATATGGGGATCGTGAATCATTTGAGTCAGTTTGGGAGTTCGGAGCGGGATCGCGAATCATTTGAGTCAGTTATGGGGATCGCGAATCATTTGAATCAGTTCGGGAGTTCGTAGCGGGATCGCGAATCATTTGAGTCAGTTATGGGGATCGCGAATCATTATAGTCAGTTTGGGAGTTCGGAGAGGGATCGCGAATCATTTGAGTCAGTTTGGGAGTTCGGAGCGGGATCGCGAATCATTTGAGTCAGTTGTCCGCGAATCATTTGAATCAGTTTGGGAGTTCAAATCGGGTTCGCGAATCATTTGAGTCAGTTTGGGGATCGCAAATCATTTGAATCAGTTCGGGAGTTCGGAGCGGGATCAAGAATCACGAAAGATTCGCGCTCGTAAATTTTCAAATTGGCCATAACCTTTAATTCGTTGCTGCCAACTGGGCATTTGCCACCCTATGCCACCCCGATAGATCTGCCCCTGGTGTGTGTGTGTGTGTGTGTGTGTGTGTGTGTGTGTGTGTGTGTGTGTGTGTGTGCGCGGGTGTGCGTGCATGTGCGCATGTGTGTAAGAATGAACCAGACATGTGGTGTGTGTGTGTACAAGCAGAACGTGTCTAGAAATAGATTTAGTTTCCGAAGAAAAAGTCAAAGGAATTCACATCTAAGTGTGTATAGTTTGATTAAGTTAAAGTGTAATAATTTTTGTCTGGAGTTTTAAGAATCACTAACGCAACAGTGATAGCAATATGAATAATCAACTACCATTAACTGGCTCAATGAAAAGTCATCAAGACATCAGTCTCTCATGAAACGTCTCATCAAGGCCTGAAATATTGTGAGCAGATTTTAGAGACTCATACAGCACTACAGGAAACACTCTGCTCTTCATGGAATGAGAGAAGCTCTCCAAGTGCTTACCATCTCTATTTATCCCTGGTAAGTACCCTAGAGAGAGATACACAACAGGGATGAAGTCGCTGACAAACACGAGGAAATGATGACGACTTTGTCATCATTTATTGTCACCTTCTTCCTTCTAGGATTCTTGTGTTCTTCGTGGAGCGAGAGTTGTGTCGGTAAGTGTTGTGAGACAGGGCTCTTTTAAAGACAGGTTGTCAATATATCAGTGTGTGAGTGTGTGTTTGCGTCCTCAGCAGGTAACGTCAGTTTGTTGGTGTCTGTCAGCAATAACTCGACTCTGACTGGAACAGCAGGAGCAAACCGACAACCCAATGTGCTCAGCTCAGACAGGAGATCCAGGTACACCTTTTACCAAGGGCAAATCTCTGTGTACTGCTCAGTCTTTGACAGAGACTGTGAAAAATGTTTCAATCTGCTATAAGTGATGGAAAATCTTGGCTGTTTTTGTTCCTGTTTCAGGTCTGGATCTCTCCTGTTGGAAACCATGACAAACAATGGCAAACACTCCTTCTGATGCACTTGTTTTGAACAATACATAAACTCCAAGAATTTAAGCTTTGTTATGGGTATATTTTTTTTTAATGTATTTATTTATTTTGATGATAAGCAACGCACAGTTATATCCGTGAACGCTCATAAATGATCTAAAACATTCTAATATTAAAAAATAAATTGTCAGGCAGTACTTTCTTTATATGGTGAAATGAAATGTATATTAACTTTTATAATACTGTATACATCACAAAATGATTTTTTATATATAATATACAGTATGTTTACATAATATAGCAATTAAATATAATTATATACAAATACATTCACAAATATATTTGGCATAAACACATGAATATATGTCTATATTTATTAATTTACATATTTTGTCAATAAATAAGATTAGATGACTATATATATATATAAGGTGAATTTATTTATTTATTTATTTTTGGTGATGTATTTATGAGGTTATTTAATAGATTATAATTGGATTAAATATCTAAAGGCATTCTAAGTATTTGTATAATGCTTTATAAAATTCTAAAAAATAATTTTATCATCATCTTTAAATATAATAATATGTAATGTATTTGTAGTTAATAATAATAATAATAATAAAAATAAGAATATAAATAAAATAAATATGTATAGGATAGTATCTATATGTGTGTGTGTTTATGCCAACATATATATATATATATATATATATAGAGAGAGAGAGAGAGAGAGAGAGAGAGAGAGAGAGAGAACTTGGATTAGATTACTATATGTAATATTCATAACTTTAGTAACAAGTATTTATGAAAAGGTTTTTATGTATTATAATGTATATCTAAAGGCATTATATTGCTTTATAAAATTCTAAAATATAATGCTATATACAGCTATGTTTTGAAAATCACAATATCTGATATAAAATCAATGAAATCTATATAACAAACATGTTTTCTTCTCAGGCTGTTTCCACACCACCTCTGGTCCTGATGTCACATACTCAAAGCTCTGCCAGTTACATCAGCATGTAAGTCTCCTTCAAATGTTCAGATCCTTCCCATTCAGGTTTTCCCATAATCATACCTGCTGTCATTCATTACAGAAATAAGATTCAAGTACTCTCTTATATCTGGAGTTTCCTAGAAAACCACTAGAGGGCATCAGGACACAAGACACCGAAACACGAGCTTGATTATTATTTGTATTATTATAGAAACTAAAATACTATGCTATGCAAGAAATACCTTGCTATGCAATGCAATGACACACACACACACACACACACACACACACAAATTATAATAATAATTCAACAATTAGTTGTCATCTTGTAAATAAATATTATATTATATTAAATAATATTATCCAAATTTGTGTTTAAATTCACTTTTGGTAAGTACATAACAGCTTAAGTTCAGTTAATGAAAAAGGAAAGAGAAGTCGAACACATTGTGGGTTACAAACTTCCACGCAGTGTGTGTACTGTGTAGGGTATGCAAATAGTCTGTATGCATATAATACCCAGATGACCTTCTACATTTGCCTAAATGTGCAGAGTGACAACAAGGTTCTGTTTTCCCTCTAAGCTTCTCTTTTCATCCGTAAAGAAATCGGCACTTTTTTTCCCGAAGTGGATTTACTGGCAGTCAGAGTTTATCCTCTTTAAGCACAGAGAGGAAATAATCCAATCGAATGCATCACGCAGTTTCAATCCCTGTAGAGATCTCTGTTTCTATGTTTCACACCTGGAAAAGCGTCATCCTCTGCGTCACAGTATTTGTAATCTCTCCTATTTATTGAAAGACTGTAGTTTGCATCAAAGCATGCTTAGATAGAAGTCGCTCTGTGGGCTGTAAACAAAATATGGCTTAGTCATAGACCTTCGTTAAATGTTTAGGGAAGAGTGAGGGGTTAACCCCGTTCATCTAAACAGGAAAGAGACCCAAATGGATCTTTTCATAGATAGTTCTCAGTTAAACGACAGAAATCTCCCTAAAGCATTTTCATCTTCCTTCCTGGAAAGCACAGTTGAACGTTATACTCTAATCACAAGGCACACTTAATTACAGAGACCGTGGCATCTGTGTTTAGACATGTTGGTGTTGTTTATTCAAATACTGATGAGGTTTAAAACTCACAAGCACCCAAAAATAACCTCATGACCCGGTCCATCTCAAAGTGGCCCTTCTGTGGACAACACCTGCTGCCGTCTCACGGTTTATACACAAGCCTCGTCCACCCACAGCCGGCTGTTTACCCTCGGAGAGAGAGATCAGAGAGCAGCGCGATGCTTCACAGAGGTTGCCTTTGTTTATGAAGCTCGCATGTCATGTTCCACTTTGTTTTGAGGCAGAAATGAAAGATAGAAAGTCAAACAAGAAGAGTTTACATCTATCAAGCTGTTGCCCTCAGTGACTCTAAAAGTGGCCTAATTGTTGAAGGAATAGTTCACGCAAAAATCAAATGACTTTAGGAACATTTGTCATTATTCTAATCAACATTATATACAGAAGACAGACGGAGAACTGTGTCTTCCAACTGCGTCTGAGATTAAAAAACAAAACAAAAAAAAGGCTTGCCTGGAAATTTAAAGGAATAGTTTGCCCAGAAATTAAAATTTGCTGCAAATACTCATCCTCAGGCCATACAAAAATCATAATAGATTTGGAGAAATGTATCATTACATCACTTGCTCACCAGTGGATGCTCTGTAGTGAATGGGTGCCGTCAGAATGAGAGTCCAAACAGCTGATAAAAACATCACAATAATCCACAAGTAATTCTCATGACTCTAATCTATCAGTTATCATCTTGTGAAGTGAAAAGCTGCGTGTTTGTAAGTAACAAAACAATCATTTAGGCATTTTAACTTTAAACCGTCCCTTCTGGTCAAAATCCATAATAACGCTTCATCCAGTGGAAAAGTCCATTCTCTGTTATTCTCTCACATCAGAATCCACCCACATACTGAATATTTGTTTAGAACTGCTTTGGACTATTTTCACTTGTAAACTGTATTTGATCTGTGCATATTTCTCTCCTTATTCAGAGCAGATGTGTTTTTCCACTAGAGAAAGCAATATTATGGATGGATGATTTTTTGTGCATTAAGTCTCAATGGTGGATTTGTTTTTTTTTATAAACACACAGCTTCTCACTTCTCAAGATGTTAACTGATGGATGGGTGTTGTGTGGATTACCTGTGGGTTATTGTGATGGACTCTCATTCTGACGGCACCCATTCACTGCAGAGGATCCACTGGTGAGCAAGTGATGTAAAGCTACCTTCCTCCAAACTGGTGAAGAAGCAAACACATCAAATCGTGGGTGGCCTGAGGGTGAGTAAATTTTCATTTTGGGGTGAACTATTCCTTTGATAGTTCAAAGACATTCTTACTGTCACTGATATTTAATTCAATCTCAAGTTGATTGATTTTGTATTAACTAAACTGCAGTGAACCTTGGACTGGTTGGTTACTGTGATGCGAATGAAAACAGAAATACAGGACAGAAATACACGTTTTCACTCAATAGCCTGTTAATCTTGAGTACCTATAGAGTAGTACTGCATCCTTCACAACTCCAAAAAGTCTTTAGTTTTATTATATTCATAAGAGAAAGATAGTCTGTACCGTTTTTTCCCGGAAAAACACGAGCGTCTGGAGGCGTGACGTGTGGGCGGAGCTAAAGAATCACGAGCGCGAGTAAGCTTTTGCGTTGAGAGCGTCTGGAAGCTGTGACATTACCGTGAGGAAAAAAACATCATCCAAAACAAACCATGGCTTACAGTCAGATTCAGCGTATATTTATGATACAGAATCAGATCCAGAAGCTGAAATGTAAGTGATCAGTCAGTTATAAGTGATCAGACTTTAAGAGAAGGACTACGTGAGAACCACTATGGATGATAAGTTCGCTCTGCCGCCTTGTTATTATTTTGTCTTTAATTAATTTGTAACGCCAAGAAAGAGTTAATCTCTCATGTTTGAGAAGAGCGCGATGCCGTGTAGCAGCCATTAAATGTGTGGGACACCAACTCCATTTCTCTTTCATTTCATGGATTTAATGAGTTATCGGAGTCAAAGCAGACCACTTCAACTACTACAGGCTCTAATCCTCCTGCGCTCGTGCGTGCGGTGTGTGTAAGCTGTACATGTGGAAAGTGCAGTTTTATGCCAACATTGCATGTTGTTTACTTGATGTGCTTACGCACTGATAGCTAAGTTAACAACACAGAGATATTTGAAGCAGTTTTACTCACCGCCTGCGGTTCCAACACACGATCGTGACCCTTTTTCGTTGGGATTGCATCATCCTTAAGAAATAAACGATGTGCAAATCCGGCGTCAAACTGGGCCTTGTTTGTAAAACAAGCATCTTCGAAATGCAGGGAACAAACAAAAACACTTGCACAACTCCGTTGATGCTCTGTAGAAATAAACTCCATCCACTGGTCCCTTAATGCTGTTTCTCTTTTGGTAATCTGTGCAGGGTTGTCTTGCCCTGGCAACCAAATACACACTTCTTTTGTGACATTTCGGTCTCTCGCTCTGATCAGTGAATGTCTCTGCTCTCAGTGCTCTGATATACAGGAGAAGTGCCTTAGGAACCATATAAGGAAATTCCGCTCCATCTAACGTCACACAGAGCCATACTCTAAAAAACTTAATTTTTGAAACTTTGTCCATGTTTAGCATGGGAGTCCAACTCTTTAACAGTGTAAAAAACTCAATAGCATTTCACCCCCCCCCTCCTTTAATGTTAATGAATAGAAATATAACTGTTCATTGTCTCTGTAGTTCATGTTAGTTTACAGGTCCATACAATAATATTATTAGATACAATTATTAAATAATGTATTAGTATTAGTATAAATTGAAATTACTATAACTAAGATTAATAAAGGATTTTAATTGTTAGGTCATGTTAACTAATGTAGTAACCCTGTAGTGTTGCCAAAATATTTGGACACAGATTTTAATAAAACTTTTTTTGGATTGTGATTTTTGGGATTCATGCATTTCTCTTTTCTTACTTAGTTTTTCTTCTAATTTCTGTTTAAACCTCTATACTGTTCCAACACAATAAAAATCATCATGTGAAAGGAGGCTATTGCACTAGTAAACATTTATGCATCATTTAGACAGATATAAAACATATTTTGGGCATATTTTGTCTTCATATGAAAGTATGAAAACACTTGCTGAATGTGAAACTAAACTTAGAGCCTGATTCTTTGAAACTCTGCTTTCTAAATGAATATATCTTGTAAACAAATCAAGGCACCAAAACAACAAAGTCACACACATGCACTCGGCCACTGGCCCCACCAAAACTGAACATTAGCTAGCACAGAAATTTTGAGCTTGTTTGCTGTCATAAATTCAGAAAGGACATTACAGTAATTGTTCATTTTAAAAAGATTTGTTTTTTGCAGCCTTTCCTCTCTCACAAGGCAGATGAAAGGCTGCTAATGAAGGCCAAAATGCTGTCAGCTTAAAGAAGAGCTCTTAAAGCAAGAGCTCAGACAGGATGTGTTCAAACACAGTGCTGAAATTGCTGTTAGTCCGCCATTACTAACAGAGATGAAATGACTAAGCTTTTACAAAGTTTTAACTTCGAGACAAGAGAAAGACTACAGACTAGCAGACAATAAGCAAGGGATTATGTTCAGTCAGCCAGTCCTTATAGCAAAATAAACCCAGACAGAAGGGTCTTGTATAACTGCAAAGGAGTTTATCTGAAATAACTGCATTCACATGGTAATGAATTATACCTTACCAAAGAGCCTGTCTACCACATAAATCTCTCGTTTTTTAATTCAAACTTGATCTAGACAAGTATATGGAAACTATCTAAAGTTCTGTTAATCCTAAAGCAGTGAAAACTGTTTCTCTATATTCATCCTATGTGTCCTCTTAAGGTGTACATGTTTTTTTTTATTAGCTATTATTATTGTTGTTGTTAACCTAGCAACACATACAGTATATCTGTGTTTACTTTATTTCTTTTTTGTTTTTGTTTTCATAACTGATGGTTTATAGCCTACTGTTTTAATAAAAAGGAAATCAGAGCCCTGGTTATCTATTCATCCAATGTCATGGTTTTTACTTTTTATATGTTCAAAAAGCAGTTTAAAGTATTGTGTGTGTGTTTAAAAAAACAAATTAAAATCATATTTTCCTTCCTGTTGTAAGCATGTTTTCTTTACAGTAAGTTTGGCATGTGCTATATTTAGAAAGTTGTCAGTAAGACTGATTCCAGTGTTTTATACAGTCCACAGTTTTTTTTCTCTCGTTTCCATTTCTCTGACCTGTATAGCTGCTTCAAGTGATTATTTTTGGATCACCAGTCATAAAACATCCCTACTGCCTGGTTTTTATCACTAAATTAAGTGTTTTTAAACTTTCAGAGCTGCCTGTGTGACTGCGAATCAGTAACGCTCTTTGCCTGTCAATCAAATGCCGCCTGACGTCCGGTTGGCTGAGACGTCTTTGGAGGGCGGGGTTTAGAAGAGAGCGTGTTGTTGAACGAGGTAACATGAACCTACTGTTTCAAATGTCACCGCTAGATGGCAAAAGGGACATTTCTGCTGAAGCCAGCACTGACAGGAAGCGTGAGATTGTTGCCAAACGATCATTATAATGTGTTGCTGTACACCAAATGAAGCGTGAAATTTCATTTACTGCAAATTTGAGTGTTTACTGAAGCCATACAATGTGTAAATTCACATGAAAACGCCATAGCTGGACTCATTTGTTTACTCTTTGAATGTGGTCGGTGTGCCAAGCAGTGCGAGTTGTTTAATTGGATAATCCATGAAAAAATAATTAGAAAAGGAACGATTAGTGAAGACAAATTTTCTGAGAGTTTAATAGCTACAGAAAAATCCTCTAGGTTTGAAGATTGCTGGCATTTTACTTGTGGCCTTGTATGCTATAATTATTTATTGCAGTTTAATGCATCATACTAGAGGGCTTGTGTGTTTGCTTGTGAACTGTTGACATTTTAAGTGCGAAATCTTATTAATCTTATATTGCTGTCTCTGATCATTATGTTATTAGAAGTCAATATTATTTTTGTTTGTATTATTTATTTTTAAATCAGGTTCCCTTTTGCTCACAAAGGCTACATTTGTTTGATAAAAAATATAGTAAAACAGTAATACTGTGAAATATTATTACCATTCAAAATGTTTTCTAGCTGAATAAAATGTAATTTATTCCTGTGATGCAAGGCTTAACATTAACATTCCCTCATTTGATTTCCTCAAAATTAAGGTTTATATATGTTGTATTCTGATGCTAATGTCCACAAGTATTTGCATTTGTATTTACATGTTGTATTTGAGGTTTGTACATTGATCTGATGTGAAGATATCTGTCACTGGTTTGTGTGAATGCATCCCGTTGAAGTGTTAATGCAGTTATACTGAGCTGTGGATTATGAAGGATGAGCGATCGATAAACTTTTGAACTGATACCCATCCTGTCTCACAGCAGCCAACAGCTCTGACAGCATCACTCGATAGGTCACAAAGTCTGCAGGACAGATGTTATATATCACACATAATAAGCCAGCGCTAACATCAGGAGACATGTATTGCAGATGTTTCTCCTAAACGTCTTTGGAAAAATGCAAATGTAACTAAATGATGCAACAAAGTTAACAGTAAATTTATCAAGCTGTAACATGCATGAGCGATTACTGAAACATCTGATAAGCATAAATCAGCCAACATGAAACATCACTTCTGTAATGTAACATATTTTAGGGTGAGTCAGCATATTTTTGTTAGGAAAAAATGTAAGGTGTGACCTGACACGACCAGTGATGTGAATTAAATGAGTCGGTTGCACAATTAATAAAAAAAAAAAAAAATGTATTCACGCTCATCCATCCAAGATTTAATGATTTTTAGATTTTTAGAAATTTAGCATAACATCACTTTCTCACCAATGAATCCTCTGCAGTGAATGGGTGCCGTCAGAATGAGAGTCTAAACAGCTGATAAAACATCACAAGAAGTAATCTACACCACTCCAATCCATCAGTTAATGTCTTATGAAGCAAAAGCTGCATGTTTGTAAGAAACAAATTTATCATTAACAAAACTGAGTTCATAATCTGAAATAATGCTTCTTCCAGAGAAAAATCTATTCCCTGCTGTCCTCTCACATCAAAATTCACCTTCATATTTATTTACATCTGTTTTGGACTGTATTTGTTTGTAAACTGTGATTGAGCTGTGCATATTTCTCTCTCTCTCTCTCTCTCTCGATTAAAATCAGATTTTATTTATTTATTTTATTTATTTTTTACTAGAGAAAGCAATATTATGGATAGAGGACTGATATTAGAAGCAATGGTCTGAAGTTAAAAACATCTTAATGGTGGATTTTTTTCTTACAAACATGCAACTTTTCACTTCATAAGACATTAACTGATGGACTGAAGCAGTGTGGATTATTGTGGATTATTGTGATGTTTTTATCTGCTGTTTGGACTCTTATTCTGACGGCACCCATTCACTGCAGAGCATCCTTTGGTGAGCAAGTGATACGATGCTACATTTCTCCAAATCTATTCCAAGAGCAAATAAGCTCATCTACGTCTTGGAGTGAGTACATTTTTAGCAAATGTTCGTTTTTGGCGAACTATTCCTTTAAGAAAGTAGATAATAAAATATTAACAGTCAAGTCATTTGTCTTTGTGTAGCATTTTTCAAAAAGTAGTTTCAAGTAGCTTTGTACTTTTAAGTAAAAGCCTCTATTTTATCTCACTGATGTTTTGGAGAACCATCTACAATAAGATCTCCTTTGTGATTTTCTTTTCCTTTAGGTGCTTTGACCGGTCTGGTATTTATGATGCATAAGAAGGCAGTTTTGATGTTGATCTCAGGTGCAGCCTTTCCTCAGAGTGATGCATGACGCACTCAGAGACTTCTGTTCTCTCTCATCTGTTGAGAGGTTTCTTTATGTGGTCAGTCGGCTCAGTGTGCCTGTGTTTTGGGATAAAGCGGCTGATGATAGGTGGTCCTTTATGGGATTATGTATTTGCTCAGGTGCTGAGCTCAGTTTTGTGGCACGCACCATTCGACCTGTTGTGGATTATTTGATCTGTTACATTTTTACCCTGACTGGTTTGTTTGGGCAAGTTTGGAAGCATTCCTTCTGCAGTTAATGTAAATGTTAAAAACTTGAGCACCTGTCCACACATGTTTGGTTGGAGGTGTGAATTTCCTCAATACCATGTTGCAATACCATTAAAAATGGCATGGATTAAACATTTATGTACTATATCAAAACATTTTTTTCATTTTGCAAATTTTTTGAAAGTCTCACCAAGGCTTGGAAATATTATTACCATTCAAAATGTTTTCTATCTGAATAATATGTTATTTATTCCTGTGATGCTAAGCTTAATTTTCAGTCTTCTGTGTCACCTGATCCATCAGAAATCATTATAATATGCTTATTAGCTGCACAGGAGACGTTTATTATTGTAATCAATCTTGAAAACAGTTGCGGAAACCTTGATGCATTCATTTTCCAGAATTATTTGATGAATAGAAAGTTCAGAAAAACAGCATTTATTTGAAATAGAATGTATAACATGTCTTCACTGTCACTGTTGAACAATTTAATGCATCCTTGATGAATAAAAGTATTTTATTCCAATAAAATATTTGTCCCATTTGCAGACTGAAAGCCCAATGATTAGTTGTTCTCCAGAGGTGGTCCACACATAAAAGTTGCCCGTCTGTCCTAATGGCTGTGATGAATCACAGTAGTTCAGTCTTGCTTGTTGATGAGAATGTCTTTGAAGTCACTAGCAGCGGAGCTGAAGGTCAGTCTAGTTGTCTGGCAGAGGAACACAAAGATCTAAAGCCGTCCTCCTCCCTGTCTACATCTCTTGCTCATGCTCCAGTTGTTCAGAAATGTCACACTGAACTCTGGCAGCCCCCAAAAACACATCTCCACTTAGCTTTATCAAGAGTACAGCTGCACACTTTCTCTGCAAGTGCACGTCCATTACGGAGATGTAGTTTGTCCAGTCTTTTACATGTGAAATTATTCTATTTCTTAGTCATGGCTGAGTTACCGTAGACATGGCACAAACCATGCTATGTGCAAATTACATTTACACCCCTCCAACTTCGGCAACAAAACTTTTTAATCTCTCAGTTGCCTAGAGAAGAATCAATTTCATTGATTTATTCATAATACATGAAGTGCAGTACAAACCGTCATGACTTGACTAACAAAAAAACTACTGTGACATTGTCAGATATTATCACCATCATAGTGCCTAAAAATCATCATGGACATCATGACCATATACATCAAATGTACAATTTTTTCTTATATTCAAAAATAACTGTCAAACACTACTTTTAAATTGTAATAGTATTTCATGATATTACTGTTTTTACTGTATTTTTGGTCAAATGGATGAAGCCTTGGTGAGAAAAAGCATTTCAGCATTCAACCAATTTCCCTCGCTCAAATTATTAAGTCACTAAAGTTTGCATGCATGTTACTCAAGAAATATTCAAGATATTTTAATGGCCTTTTAGATATTGGATCTTAAACTTTCCTTTTGACATCTGCATTTTTAAGGCTGTATATGGTTCAGTTCCCAACATATTGGATTTTCAATATGGCTCCAGCTCTAAATTGTTAAATTGTACACATTTTCAGTGGTCACAAACCAAATGTGGGTCTCTTTGCATACATAGGATACTTTATTTCTTTTAAAGAAGAATGTCTGAAGAACAAATAATGTCGACACTAGAAATGTATCTTGTATCCTCACATCAAAATAATTGCTTAGGACATAGGCTACTTGTCCGAGTGCAATAACTATTCTTTTTGTGTGCTTGTAATTCAAGAAGTATTTAAGATATCGGAATATGATTTTAGATTCTGGTTCTTAATCAATTCTTAAAAAATGATTTTCTTCTGGAATATTAATTTTCAAGACCCTATGTTATTAAATCCTAGAGATATAGGGATCTCAATGCGGCTCCATGTCCAGATTGTTGAATAATAACCATTGTCAGTGGTCGAAAAGCCAGATGTGATTTTTGTGTGTATTCAGTCATTGTACTCTATAGTAGATCCTATAGTACTTTTTTTGTAAGGAACCTTTGCATGCCTTTTTGACGTTACTTCTCTCTTCTCCATATGGGTTCAGTATATTTCCCAGAGTTGTTTGGTCGGTTGTTGTTTTGCAAAGGCTGACAAGACGCCTGCTGAAAGCACCCCTCTTTAAGGCAGCACTCACCCTCATAATTGTCAGGAAATCCCGAATGACCTTTTGGGAATTGCAGGATGCTGGAAATCATCTCCTCTCTCCCTGGTGTCAGCCAGGCAGCTGTCTCTGGGATCTGTTTACTCCTTTCTGAGTAATCGATACATGCCCGCATTGATCCAGTGCCTCAGATGTTTATCTTGTTTTGTGAGAGGAAGCTCTTGCCACACTGT
The DNA here is from genome assembly GCF_003368295.1 of Carassius auratus. Classification (NCBI taxonomy): domain Eukaryota; kingdom Metazoa; phylum Chordata; class Actinopteri; order Cypriniformes; family Cyprinidae; genus Carassius; species Carassius auratus. The sequence goes on along the minus strand of NC_039277.1, from coordinate 17,958,895 downwards.
GCCAAACAAGTGTCTGTGCATGGGCACTTTGTGGTTATATATATGCCGAATTTAGATATTGCATTGATCTTTTGTTAATTAAAACATTCCTTCATTTGATTTCCTCAAAAATCACTGTGATGTCTTATTACTTCAAGAATAGATTGAAAAGCCAATTAGCAGAAAGCAAAACCCAATTAAATCGGGTGTTGCCAGGTTATTCATCTGAGAATAATGGATTGCTTAACGTCAGTCATTTTTAAAAGGCTTACATAAATGATTACGCGAGGGGAACGTCAACAGCGGGCCTCTGGGCCAAATTTTGATTACTTCACACTCCTGACGTGATTCGTGGCTTGATAAAGCAAACCCATTGCTGATAGAAACATGTTTATGAGTTTGATCCATTAACAACAACAGAATGCAAACTGTGTGTTTTTTCAACCTTGCAGGTGTTCGCTAACTTTCTGTGTTTGCGCTCTGTTTCGGCCGAAATGCTTTCTCCGACTGTTCATTTGTTCTCAGTTTTCCCAGACATCCCCAGATTTATTCTTTACATGATTTATGGGCTTCTACAGTATGTCCTGTGGGTGTTTGAATGGATCATATCATAAGAGCGATCTCTACTAAAGTGTTAACTCATGGGAGAGAATGATTCATATTAACATTAACATAACATTAATCTGAATTGACTCTTTAACTAGTTGAATTTGAATAATTTAACAGCCATTGAGTCGTTTTGTGCTTTCGTTACACTGATGTTGTAGCTTATCTTATTTCATGTGGCCTTGGGCCCTGAGAAATGTTGTTTCTAAATTAAATTACTCTGGGTTTTTGAGTCATTTTAAACTTATTCTTATCATATATATCCACATTTCCACAAAAATATGAACAGCAGAACTTTTTTCAACATTAATATTAATAATGAATGAATCGGCATATTAGAATGGTTTCTGAATGATCATGTGGCACTGAAGACTGGAGTAATGATGCTGAAATACAGCTTTTTGTCACAGAAATAAATTACATTTTTACTCAAGTTAAAATAGAAAAGAGTTATTTTAAAAGCTAATATATTTTTTTAAATATTACAGTTTTTGCTATATTTTTGATCTAATAAATGCAGCCGTGATGAGCAGAAGAGACTTACCGACCCCAAACTTTTGAATTTATTATTATTATTTTATAAATACATTATAGAAGATGAAATGTTTCTTCAGCACTAACTCCGTATATTTGAATGATTTCTGAATAGATATTTTTTTGCATCTATCCATCCAGTCATGTCTGTTTTCATTGGTTGCCTCTGTAAACAAAACTGACATTTAGTTTCAAGCGTAAGCATTTAAAAGCCGTTGAATTTTGCTGATACTTGGCACTGGTCTTTCGCTTGGAGCTCTTCAGTGGAATTCTTTAATGGCAGTATCAATATGTAAATTACATGTTTCATCCACAAAAGCCACAGCTACTGGTTTCTCCCTCTTTGTTCCTCTGTAATTTCTCTGTGACCTGCTGAGAGACATGAGCAGCGGCTGTTTAAACTAGTGTTGGCTGTTTTATTACAGGTAGTTACGAGAAAATAAGGCAAATCTGGGCAGGAATTTGTTTGGTAATAGTGTGTCATTTGCATGTCTCTGACAGTCACGGAAGCTTGGCAAGTTGGCATTAATGAAACTCCTCATCTGGAGCTGCTAATAAGATGTCTTCTCTTTTTACTAAACCACAATCCTAATAGTGCTTAACCACCGAATCATTTAACCACAACTAACTGCGTGCTTATATTGTTGTCACATGTTGCATATCACGTTATATTTTTTCTAGTGAGTTTCTGCATAGATCTATATAAATTATTTTGGATTTAAGAAAAAAAAGAAGATTATATTATATATAAAAGAACAATGATACATTAAATTTAACACATGATACAGTAGAGGGGCATGTTTTCACACTGTATGGGGTAAGTTGTCACAATGAGAACTTGCTCCTAAACAAATGTGGAAAATATGCCTTTATTCTTATTAAATTATATTATATAATAGTATTCTTATTAAGAATATTATTCTTTATTCTTATAACATTTATTCTCATTAACTAGATTTTTTTTTATTTAGTTCTTGCTTGAAACAATTATAATTGGCTGTATGAAAATATAATTGATCATACAGTGGCTGTTTGATCGAAATTTTGGAAATAATAATAATAATAAAATATACCCTCATTCATTTAACTATCTTGAGTTTTGATTAAAAACTTTATAAACTGACTGCTGTATACAGTAAAGCCAATGTGACAACTAGCCCCAGTCTTGCCTCTTTTCTGCAAAATGAACTCTGAAAAATTAATGTGTGTTCATGAATGTTTATGTGTTAATATCATGTTTAAATATAACCTAGCTGCTAATTAGCATATACTGTTGTATTGGTGCATAAAAACAGGCCTAAATAAATAAATATCACGCTTCCTTATTAATTTAGTGAAACTGATATGCTTTATTTTTTTTTAGATAATTACTGTTTTAGGTCTTGCATGAAACTTTTCGAATATAATTGGCTACAGTGCCTGTTTGAATGAAATTATGAAAATAATTAATGAAATATGCCCTCATTCATCTGGATGAACTGACAGTGATACAGTAGCCAGTGTGACAACTAGCCCCGGTCTAGTCTATTTGCTTTAAAATGAATTGGGAAAGATCACACTTAATAAGGTCACTTAAAAGTTTGTGCCAACATGCCAAACCCAAAGTTTGCATGTGTCTCAGCATTCACAGCTCGAAGTCACATTGCATCTGTTTCCCATGAATACATTTTGTTTTATTGATTTGTGCAATATACGGTATAATGGTGTGAAATAAATCTGTTATGCAGGGGCAGATCTAGAAAAATATTGATGGGGTGGCGAGAAGGGTGCATGAATTTTTGAGGGGTGGCAACATATGGCAGACATATATATATATATATATATATATATATATATATATATATATATATATATATATATATATATATATATATACTGAATTTAGTCACAGTTATCACAGTTTGATAATAAATAGTATATTTGCACATTACAAAAAGACACAGGCTATAATTTACAAACTTAATCTCATGCAATCAATGTCTTGCATTTGAAACAGTTCATATAAGGAATAAGTGACCATACCCAATAAGCACCACCACACTCACTAATGCATACAGTACACTCTGTATGAAAAAGGGTTCATTGGAGTTCTATATAAAACCATAGGGTTCTTTACTCAACTCCAAAGAACCTTTAATGCTAAAAACATTCTATAATTACAAGAAAGAACCCTTTTGGCACAACGGTTCTTTAGCCTATTATTCATTCATATATTACATTATTCTGCAACATTTTGTATTTGTAATTAAATTATTGTTTGTATTAACTTAATATCACATTTTAATCATGCTGATTTTTGGAGAAAAACTGAAATGGCACTCTTCGTGTGATATTGATTAACTACATAAAATGATATATATATATATATATATATATACATTTTCTAACCCCCATATTGAATTTTGTGATCATTCACATGCATTCATAAATGCATTTGAATGCACCAAATAATGCAGTAAAAGAACGCACTCAAATTTGGCGAACTCTCAATTTATTCAAATGATCCGAACTCCCGAACTGACTCAAATGATTCGCGAACCCCAAACTGACTCAAATGATTCGCGAACCTGTTCCAAACTGACTCAAATGATTCGCGAACCAACTCCGAACTCCCGAACTGACTCAAATGATTCACGCTCCGAACTCCCAAACTGACTCAAATGATTCGCGAACCCGCTTTGAACTCCCGAACTGACTCAAATGATTCGTGATCCCCAAACAAACTCAAATGATTCGCGAATTCGCTCCGAACTCCCGAACTGATTTAAATGATTCACGCTCCGAACTCCCGAACTGACTCAAATGATTCACGCTCCGAACTGCCTAACTGACTCAAATGATTCATGCTCCGAACTCTCAAACTGACTCAAATGATTCGCGATCCCGCTTTGAACTCCAGAACTGACTCAAATGATTCGCGATCCCGCTCCGAACTCTCGAATTGAATAAAATGATTCGCGATCCCCAAACTGACTCAAATGATTCGCGAACCCCAAACTGACTCAAATGATTCGTGAACCCGCATCCGAACTCCCGAACTGACTCAAATGATTCGCGATCTCGCTCCGAACTCCCAAACTGACTCAAATGATTCACGATCGCCAAACTGATTCAAATGATTCGCGAACCTGCTCCAAACTTCCGAACTGAATAAAATGATTTGCGATCCCCAAACTGACTCAAATGATTCGCGAACCCCAAACTGACTCAAATGGTTCGCGAACCCGCATCCGAACTCCCGAACTGACTCAAATGATTCGCGATCTCGCTCCGAACTCCCACACTGACTCAAATGATTCACGATCCCCAAACTGACTCAAATGATTCGCGAACCAGCTCCGAACTCCCGAACTGACTCAAATGATTCACGCTCCGAACTCCCAGACTGACTCAAATGATTCGCGAACCCGCATCCGAACTCCCGAACTGACTCAAATGATTCGCGATCTCGCTCCGAACTCCCGAACTGATTCAAATGATTTGCGATCCCCAAACTAACTCAAAAGATTCGCGAACCCGCTCCGAACTTCCAAACTGACTCAAATGATTCGCGATTCACAAAAAAAAACAAGCATGCTTTTTGGGACAGTGATTTGGAAAATCTCATTCACGCTATGAAATTTAGCATCATTAAGCAATTACCTGCAAAATGCGTGTTTGTTTACTCAAATGTTCATCAGCTCTTTACTTATCTGGCTCTAGCAGATTGTTAGAATATTCTAGAACACTGGCCTTGGGTTTGAGATCTTATTTTTGGCTGCCCTGTATATTTTTATCAGTTGTTTCATTTGATGTTTATCAGCATCATAAAATCATTCTATTTTCATCATTTATCTCCCTCTAATTGTTTGTTTTTCTTGTGACTGATATGAAATCATTTTCCAGAAATCCACTGAGGGGTTGGGAGAAATCTCGTCATATCTGAGAAGTAAGATCATAAACAGAGATTTGACCTTGTAAACTCCCAATATTGTAGTCCTGGAGGCCTGGTGTTTGTTTTGTTTTTTTTCTGATGCCTTTATTTTGGTTGGACATATTGAATATTCACAATGACTACATTATTTTGCCTATATTCGTGAATGTTGCAGTGATTTAATATGGCTTATATGGCTATTAACTTTCATAAAGACCAAAAAGAGTGATTAGATTAGCTAATATAAATAATATATAGGCAAAATAAATACAGAAATTTGAATATAATTGGCTAAAGTTTGATACAAATATATATAGCTGGCATGTATTGTTTATAATTAAAATGATAAATCAATTATTTATGAGTAAAATAAAATATCACAATTTTTTAATAGTTTTATATCTGCCATAATTGGTTGTAGTTTGATCAAAATTGTTGCCTTATAAAAAAAAAAAAACAGATAAATTCAAATAAAGAATATTAACAATTTTGGCATGTAATTTTTAGTTATGTGACTGAACTTACAAACCTATTGATTTGGTTTGTGTTGTAATTACATAAAGTAATAAGTTATGATGCATTGTGTTTCCAATCAGCACATGCTCTCTGTCCTTGGAAAATTTCACACTTTGAACACCAAGCCAAAATTGTTGCACAGCAAAAGTATCCAGAGAGTAAGGCAGTTTTTTGCTCTTAGATAACACATTAGACCTGATGCATTATCTTCACTTCAAAGGGCTTTTCACAGTGCTTTGTGTGTGGGATTTTTTCCATCAAGCTGATCAAACAAGATGAAGATCACAAAACCTGTAAGAGGAGCTGTGCATAAGTCATGCTGGGGTCCTGGGTTTTTACCACCATATCACCTCTATTGTAGAAGAATTAATTTGATCTGGATGTGTCTCTGTGCTGTCTGATCTGAAAACAGATTATAAGTGCTTTGATAAACTACCCTCATGCGTCTACTTTAAGGAACATTGTGGGTGATATTCACCTTGATGTCTTTACACAGCATCTGTGGCATGCTGATTATCACAGACATTCATTTTAAGTTCTACAAATTATTTCTGCAGTTTGAAAAGACAAACAGCAACACAATAAGAGAGTAGCATACTTATAATTGAATCTTAACAGTTGAAACTATGCAACAATTATGGTTGTGAATAGTAACCTTAATATTTTAACATTCCACTGTGAAAAGCCTAGTTGTGAAACTGTGAAATACAGACTATAATTTAATGCATTCAGTGCAATGTTGAATGTTGCATGAAAAGCAAAAGTATTTAATCTGAACATGCTGCTTTTAAATGGCCATAGATGTTGCTGTGTGGTTGCTAAGGTGTTCTGAGCAAATTTTAGCACATTGTTTTTTAACTGCTAGGGTTTTGTTGCTGGTTTATGCTGCTAGGCTTCTGGCAGGATGTTGTGGCTGGTTTCCAGGTTGTTGCTAGACTACTGCTGAATTGTTGTGTCTGGTTTCCAGGGTATTGTTATGCCATTACCAGGATAATGTCTGTGATTTCTGGGGTGTTGCTAAGATAGTTTATTTCTACGTCGTTGTATACTAGTTTATATTTAAAGAGCCCAACCCAAGTCTCTATGATACTTTTTTTTTTGTTTGATTCCCTAAATATGAGCAATATTAATGTTCGTTTTTTTCAAAATACATATATATTTAATTAAATAAACGAACCAAAACCTAGTTTGGAATGTGCATTATGCTTGCATTTACCAAAGTGGATTATTATGCTCTTGGTTGTTAAAATCCACTCTTAAATGTTAAGGGATTCTATGGATGGACCAACTAATGTCTTTTGAAATGAGCTTTGGTTAATGTTGATGTGTTTATTAATGCATGTTGTAGGCACTGCATATAATTGTGTATATTGCATTTTTTATTTTGTCGACTTGAGAAGAACTGTTAATCAGTTTCTCTAGCATGAGTACACTGCACTACCTCATTTATATGCCAAGTCATGAGTGTTTTTAGTCTGTCAGTAGGTCTCATTTCAACCTGGTTTTCATGAATCAAGTCATGCTCTGACGTCACGGCTCCCCGTGTTGCTGCGCAGAGTCGCAGACGTGAGACGATTGCCAACATCTCGTCGGAGATAAACACTCCCTCAGGACGAGTGTTAAGCTCAGTCGACGCATGCACTGAATAGCAAACAGCTCTCCATAGACACCGAAGGCTTCACACAGCGGCTGTCAATCACACGTCAGGGTCTCTCCTCCGACTGCATTATATATTGCATTTAATGAAGTGCCCTTCAAAGTGTTTGTGTCATATGAAGTGCTCACAGTTAGACATGTGCATGCTCCACACTCCAATGGAGACGCAAACAGCTGCCTAAGACAGTCATTGTGAAGTAAAGGAGACATGTCATGGAAAGCAGGATTTTGCTTGCTGTGTAGAAACAAGAGTTTTTTGTACATGCTCACAATGTTCAGATTTAGGCAAAATGTACAAAACGTATTCTTCGCAAGTGCAGAAGCTCAGTGTATCAGAATGCAAGCACAATTTATTGGTTCTCCCTAATTCTTCTTTTTCATCTTCTAATTTTCCCTTCTAAAATAGCCTAATGCTTACATACATTCAGAGTGTCTTGCAGTTTTGTAGACATTCACACAAATACCAGTCACTAGTTAGTAGGCTATAATTACAATCGAGAGTCAACACAACATTTGACGGCTGGATTTACAAAAATATGATGTTTTTATAATTAACTAAATATTAGCTTCTCATTAAACTCACAATTCCCCTAGTTCCTTCACAAAACTCAGTTTGTGAAACCTTAACATAATGTTTAATGCACTTCATCTTAATAAAATGAATGGAATATATCTTCTTTCTCCTTGTATATTCATTTGTCTGTATGGTACAATATTATCCTATTCAAATCAATGCAATTATCGAGTTAATTAAATTTAATCAAAAAGTAGTCTGATTATATTAGCTGAAATGTGTAATGTAATGGATTGTTATTAACTTAAATTTTTGTCATGTACCTTGGAATCAGTAACAGACTAAAATTTATGAATAGGCTAATCTACCCAGCACATCAAATAGATAGTAAAGAAAATCTATCGCCCCCTTGAGGTTTGGATTAATTAAAGATGCTTGGAGCTTGGACAAATGCTTGGCCAATGCATTGCATTTAGTATGTATTTTTTTGGACTGTTTTGGTTAAGTAAATCCTGACTGACATTATAAATGAACTTGCTAATAATTAAAGTTTAGGATATAGCCTTTTAATCTTCTCTATGGACAAATCTTGCATGCACAGCATAATTTTTAGGTGTTGGATATTTAAATATGAATGCACAGACAAAAATAGGCATGAATGATGAGATTCACTAGCCATCATGGCGAATGTCTGACTGCTTAATCTTCTTATTGGGGACAGCTGTGACACCTCCTAAAGTGGAGTATGGAAACAGCTCTTTAATTTAGCATTATATGCTTGACCTTCCTCAACCCTCAAGAGTTCAAGATGACTAGGCAATAAAACTTCAGATGAGAGGCATGTGAAATGGGCCATAGAAGAAAATAATTCACACATAATCTCTGTGAGCGCATTCGAGGTGAGACTTTCCTAATATGAACTGCAGTTGAAATGTCATTGGACTTTTAAATATTTAGTGATTGGTTCTCATTCAAATATGGATGAAGCTGTATATAAAGAGAAAGAGGTGTCTGAAAGACTCAAAATCTTAAGTGCTGATGGAGTGGTTGAATATTTTTCATTGTTATGCAAGATTGTCATCACATGTCTGTCTATCCATCCATCCATCTAATAGATACTTCTGGTGCTGAATAAATATATAATTATAAAGCTCTTATAGTTTTAGGTCCCAAATAACACACTAAGTATGAAAAATTGATTCAGCAACACACTTCTTTAAATCTACAGTATCTGATTTGACTCCGACTGAGCCGGCTGTCTTGAAGAACGTGACTTTAGACACACACACAAGACAGTGATGAGACATGTGTGAAAGACAGAATGACCTCCAGGAAAACAATACTGTGACTACGAGACCTCCTGGATCTAAATTTAAACACCTGAATGTAACCAAGTATTTGGAGGAAGGAGCATTGTTTATATGCATGTTGTTTTGCAGTATTTCCAGTATGGACACACAAGTGAAATGGGATGTGTGGTTTCCAGTGCTCAGAATAGCTTGGAAGATTCCTCCATGAGAGTAATGTATTGAGCGGCGCAGCAGCTTCAGGTTTCAACCGTAGACACTTCCGCAATACAAACAATGCAGTCGGACATGCTGGTATGTCACGCCTGTGTCTGTCTGATAAAAATAAATGGCTAGACCGCTGCAGGCATGGAAAGTTTGTTAGGACTCCCTAAAGAAATGCATACTTTCTGTGCACCCGAAGAGCAGTTTGCATGAGATTAGAGCTGCTCGGCATGCACAACACGTAGATATCATGTGCAACTGCAGAAAATAGAACCGGAAACTTTATGGCACGTGACCTGTCAATTCTTGCATTTGCATAATAGTATATTTGAAATATTTAACTTTGCATGGTTTAAAAATAAGGATGCCTTGCAAACTTAAATGCCTGGTTTTCTGTAATGACCGGTAACACTTTAGAATACTGTTTCTTACTTACTACATAACTAATAAGGAATTACTGAAGAACTAACAGGTGATTATTCATTAACACTTAACTCACTACTGTTAACTACTAAGAAAGATGTGTTAACTAATCAGTATGTAATATAATTTTATGATTGTGTTAAGTAACAGTTAGCTAATCAGTAACTAATATATTCTGTGATACCTCCTGAATAACTACTATTAATTATCTACTAGTTAAGGTTCAAGAAAAATAACTATGAAATAACTACTTCTGAACAGTTATACGCAAAAAAAACACTATAATAATCAGGCTGTGTCCCACAAATCAAGTACTTGAGTAAAAGTACAGATACCCCAATAAAATATTACTCCAGTAAAATTATAAGTAGGCTTGTTAATTTTCAAAATTACTTGAGTAAAAGGACAAGTACAAAGTACTACTACAGTAGCAACTTTGTTACAGCCCAATTATTAGCCTATAATGTAAATGAAATATGGATTTTGTTTGCTTCTAAATGTTTAACTTTTGATTATTAAATGTTTGTTAAATTAGTTAAAATGTGGGCAGTATACATGTTAAAATGGAATAAAATATGCTGTATTAAGAAATGTTCTCATCTGAAATAAACAGATGAGAGTATTTTACAAAGTTTATGATTACTTTTATAGGTTGTTCTTAGTCAAAATGATGTAGTTTATTATTTACTAGGTTCACTTTAGAATTCTGTAAGTCCTGCAAAATTATCTGATAATTCTTTATTAATTACTAATCGGTTCTCTATGTTTTCACTTTAGAATACTGTTTCAGATTCTAAGTAATTCTTCAGGAATTATTTGATAATTCTTTATTAATTACTAATCGGTTCCCTATGTTTTCACTTTAGAATACTGTTTCAGATTCTAAGTAATTCTTGAGGAATTATCTAATAATTCAGCCTGATCTCACAATCAAAACGTACATATTTAGACGTAAATTAAAACTATCCAATATGTATGTGCCTTTACGTATTTACAGTGTTGTTTACGTATTATCTGAACGTAATTACAGGTTCGATACGTAACTAAATTTACATAAAAACAACCTAAAATACGTACAGATAGAACGTGTTCTCTGACCAGTCAGTTATCCATAGAAAAATGCGTAACCCCACCCGAACCTAAACCTACCCAATTTATACAGAATGTTAAAAGAATTAAACATAATAAAACACAATTTTAGTAAAAATATAACATTAAAACGTTATTTTGAGCCACTAACGTTAATTCTACACCTACTCCTAAACCTACCAATAACCATTTCTTAAAACTACATAACGTTACTGTTATAAATAAACAAATAACAGACAAACAAACATAACATTAATCATTTATTTTTTGCGAAAAGATCAAAAGTGGTACCAAAAGTAGTTCAAATGATAATGAGTTCCAGTCGCAGTCATCTCTGGAGGTAATAGTTTTTATAAGGTACAGAGCAGAATTTAATTTATTAATCCGTGAAATTATCAATCTGTCTTCTCTCCGTGAAGGCGCATTGGCGCAGTACTGATTTCCAAGGGGCAAGGAACTCGACCGGAAGTTGAAGTCGGGTGGGGGCTGCCATCTTTTAGCAGAACTTCACTTGCGTTAGCATTCCCATTGACTCCCATTCATTTTGGCGTCACTTTGACAGCGAATAACTTTACATCTGAGGCGTTTAAAGACTCTGTTTGTCCATTATTTATTTCTAAAGATACACGACAATGTATAAAGGGCTCCATTACCTTCTATGTTACATTATGGCCCCGTATGAACAGTTTTTGTAAAAAATAGGCTAACCATTGCGTCATAACCACTCGGCTCTCTGTCGCATTACCGTAGAGACAGGAGGAGAAGCTCGCAGGCAATTAACTTAATATGGCGTACTGGCGTTACATTTTAAAATACTATACAAAATAATTAATCAGAATACTTACTCCTGCTCACTCACGACAAAGAACTCCCCGCTCAAGCTCGCCGTCTCTGCAAGATTAACGATGGCAGTTTGCACACACAGCTACTTAGAAGATTTACATCTGGCAGACAGGTTGCTGACGTCGTCAAGCTTCGTTTGAGTCTGCGCGTCAGAAACGGAAGTGCTAAAAAACGCTAAAACTGGGCTTCATTTGTCTCAATTGAGTTCCAATGGGGTCGCTGTGTCCATTTCTTTTACTGTCTATGCTGATTTCAAATGTCTATCAACTGAAACACGGCATGTCGCAATCTGTGACGACTTAGGTGAGAACCAATGAGAGTTCGATATCAGTGCCGTAAACCGTGTCGTAACGTTTATCGAGGGTGGCGCACTGGCGCTATTTTCACATTCAAATCATATCATAACGAGCGCGGGCTTTGACTATGTGACGGTTGCTGTTACTGAGAATGAAGATGAAGATCGATTGATAAAGGGCTGAATTTGGATATGTTCCTTGCATACATCTGGATTCTAAAGATATGGAGTACAGCAAACAAATAAAATGGATGTGATTTGTAATTTTATGCTGTGCTTTTGTGTATCTATGGTTGTAATGCCACTCATTGGATAGGAGAAAATCGCACAGCAAAATATTGCAAAATGTTTCAGGTTCAAAATAAGTCATTCAGAATTATTTGATCATTAATTATTAATTACTAATGGGTTCCCTATGTTTTCACTTTAGAATACTGTTTCAGATTCTAAGTAATTCTTGAGGAATTATCTAATAATTATTTATTAATTACTAATGGGTTCCCAACATTTCCACTTTAGAATAGGTTTAATGTTTCAGGTTCAAAATAAGTCCTGCAGAATTATTTGATAATTAATTATTAATTAATAATGGGTTGCCTATGTTTTCACTTTAGAATACTGTTTCAGATTCTAAGTAATTCTTCAGGAATTATCTGATAATTCTTTATTAATTACTAATGGGTTCCCAATATTTTCACTTTAGAATAGGCCTAATGTTTCAGGTTCAAAATAAGTCCTGCATAATTATTTTATAATTCTTTATTAATTACAAATTGGGTACCTGTATTTTCACTTTTCCTGGTATATATATATATATATATATATATATATATATATATATATATATATATATATATATATATATATATATATAATGTGGTATATGCTGAGGAGGCACACATACAGTACTGTATATAAAATCTAAGGTAAGTTATCACAAGGCACTGGAGTGGGGTTCCTACTGGAAGGTGATTTCTTACAAAACACACTCACAAAACAATTTACTACATAGGCAAAACCTCTATAAAATGTATTGCATTTATTATTATTGCATTTTCATACTACTACTATTATTGCTAATAGCATTTATATGAAAGGGTCACAATTCAATGTAATTGTGTAAAACTGTTCATTAGTAGTTACTTCATAGTTATTTTTCTTGAACCCTAACTAGTAGATAATCAATAGTAGTTCTTCAGGAGGTATGACAGAATACATTAGTTATTGATTAGCTAACTGTTACTTAACATAATCATAAAATTATATTACATACTGATTAATTAACACATATTCCTTAGTAGTTAACAGTAGTGAGTTAAGTGTTAATGAATAATCACCTGTTAGTTCTTCAATAATTCCTAATTAGTTATGTAGTACGTAAGAAACAGTATTCTAAAGTGTTACCTAATGACCTTTATGGAAATTTCTAGTTAAAACACATGCATTGCAAATTTTTTTCATATTTGTTGTACTTTAGTCTATATATACCTAAAATAAATTGCACTAATGTATGTATATATATATGTATATATATATGTATATATATATATATATATATATATATATATATATATATATATATATATATATATATATATATATATATATATATAATTTTTTTTTTTTTTTTCTGCATTCAAGTGTAAACAATAGTATCAGTGATCTTTGTCTTAGTAAACACCACTAACCAGTGCTTCTCCAACTCACAGTACGAGAACTCTCTCGAATCTTCACTTTTACATCAGGCATTTCCTTATGCTTCCAATATGCATTAATTAGAGCCTATGCAGTTTGGTTCACACTTTCAGTGTGAGACTTAACAGATCGACTGTGAAGCACTGACTGCGTTTACTTCAGGCCGTCACAGACCCTACAGCCTTTACAGAGGTGTGGAGGAAAGTGCCATCACCCCTAGACTGATCCCAGATTCGCTAGAAGCTTTTAGATCAGTACGGTTGGATTCATGTACGAACAGACTTGATGTTTGTAGTGATAATAATTTATATTAATATTAAGATTAATGCATTTAGTCCACAGGTGCATGATAAATCATCCATTTCAAAAATGGTGTTCTAGTATTGTAATAAGCTTGAAATAAGTGAAACTAACTTATGGTCTCATTTTTGGACGTGCTGATCAGAACAGCTCAGTGTTGATGGATGTGATCACGACAGAGAGGATGCTGGGTGTTGGCTGGGTTTCACAGCATTGTTCTCCAGCTTTGCTCTCTCCGGTAGGAAGCCCCGCCACAACCACACTTTTTTTTTTTTTTTTTTTTTTCAGAGTTGTCCTTGGCTTGCTTGTAACACGGTGGGTCTTTCAGGATGCCCCCTCCGTCCTCTTATTTAACTCCACTGCCTTCCTCTTCTCCATTGCTCCAGTGAAAAGTACTTCCTGCTTCCCAGCCAAGTGGTAGAGAAGCCGTGCCAACTCCACAGCTGGTACAAGCATCCACTTTCTTCTGCCAAGAAAGAGATATTTGTCCTGAGAGACTGTCCCTAATACACTTGCATGTTGTGTTAAAGTGTTTGTGGTAACTCTATGGCTTGTTATAAAAGCATAAAGCCATATATTAAAGATATTTTATTATGTTTAAGCTGTGGAATGCCTAAAATGGCCTCAATCACAGTAGAATTACTGTAATTCACAGTAGTTGCTTATTGCATGTTTTGATTCTATCTATCTATCTATCTATCTATCTATCTATCTATCTATCTATCTATCTATCTATCTATCTATCTATCTATCTATCTATCTATATTATTAAATATTATTAAAAACTTTAATTTAGAAATGTTGTCCTGGAAACTAATTGAAATAAGCTTCCGATGATGTGCTACAATTATTAAAGCCAAAATAATAATAAAGCTCTATAGAATATAAAATGAATTATGACAATAATAAATAAAATAAAACTGAAACTTAAAATAAAATAAAAATATAAAAATAAAAGCTACTTTAAATTATTAATAAATACTATAATAATGTAAAAATAAATAAATACTGGCTTGTAAATACGATAATAGTTTTAGACAATGCCATTGTCAGTCAGTAAAAAATGGCAAATGTTTCTGTTTATTATAATTATTCATTATTCAATTTATATTTTATATTATTATAATAATTTTACTACTAATGAACTTAAAATAATAGAAACTAAAATATTAATAATAAACTAAAACTGAAAAAAAAAATATATATATATATATATATATATATTTTTTTTTTATAGAATATTATAATAATAGGCTTAGCGCTGTTTGTGTTAGAGTTAAACTTGTCCTTATATTGCATGTTTTGTCAGTAATCTGTTTTAAGAGCCATAACTTCTGTGTGCTCTGTTTAATCTCATTTTATCTTCCTGCATTTTTGCAGCTCTGGAGGTGTTCCTCATGTTATCCGAGTGTGAACGAGTTAACACATCTGCTTGGCTGCCATCAAACTCACATCCTCAGAGAACATCAGCAGTGGTGACTTTAAAATGCAGAATCTCATTGATGCAGCATCACTAAAGGAAGACAGTACCTGTTTTATGCTTAATTTTCTGCAAACCACCGTATCAGCCTCAGCGAGCTAATGATTAAACGGTGAAATGGGCTGTCACATCCTGAGCCCAGGAAATAGCACAGGGCCAGGAATTCAGAAAAACACGTTTAGCAGAGGAAACAGGAAAATGTTGTAGAAAAGGCACAAGTAGATGGTGCATTAATTATAGATACTAAAAGAGAGTTGGATGAGAATTTTTTGAGCTTGCTTTGCTTTAGCACCTAATTTCCTAAAGGAATTATATGCATAACAATAATATATTAACATATTTTTCATACATATGTTCATAAATAAAATAAAGCTCAAAGTGCTTCACATGGTAAAATACAAACATGAAAATAAAAACATACACCAATGACAATACAATTTTTATGGAAACCTGTCTCAATTTATCTCACAATTTATATTAGTTTATAACAAATAATTCGGACTTTGTTTATATCACACAGTTCCAGCTTTTTTCTGAGAATAGTGAAAAAAAAACACAGACCTGCGAGATATAAACTTGCAAACTCATGTTTTTTTTTTTTTGCCACAAAATAAAAAAAGTAATTGTACACTTAATGTCTCAAAATTCTCTTACGAGTTTATATCTTGCCATTCTTGCAATTCTGAGTTTATGTATTGCAATTCATGTTTTATATCTGCCAATTCTGAGTTTACATTTCACAATTATGAGTTAATATTTGACAATTCTGAGTGTATATCTCACAATTCTGAGTTTATATCGCACAACTAAGGTAAAATTTCTCAATTCTATTTTTATATCTGATAATTCTGCATTTATATCTTGCAATTCCAAGTTTAAATTTCACAATTCTGAGTTTATATCGTGCAATACTGAGTTTATATCTTGCAAAAGTCAGAACTGCAAGAAACAAAGTACAAATTGTGATATACAAACTCATTGTTAAATCAATTCATTCAAAATCAACTTTAAAAAGAAATGCTTTGACTCGCCTTTTAAAAATATGAATGTTTGAATTGATGCAGAAAATACAATGACATCATTTCTGCGCTGATAGCATCTGGTTAAACTTGACTGCAATTATCTGATGAAATACCTAGTGTTACCGTGATGCAGCTTTACAGTGAAGCATTCTGTCATTCAGAACAAGCTGACATGTCTTTTTGAATGATGATAACTTGCGTGGGAAAGAGTATTTTGCAACTTGCATTCTTATCTGAGTTTCTGATCATGCTGACGAGAAGGAAAGACATGCAGGGGGAAAGATTTAGCAGAATGATAGAGAATAGATCAATCTAGGAAGGCTTTACCCACAGGAAGCAAGTGTCCTGTATCTCACACATGCTGGCTCTCGGTTGAACTCTCAGTGGTCTCGTTTCAGCAGGCCTGTGATTGAGGTTTCCTGTTGCTGACCCCGCTGACGTCTTCAGAGACGGGTAGGGAACAGGTTACCTTTAGATAAGACAGGAAGAAAATCACTCAGAAAATGGCAGCGTGTCACGAGAGTAGGGAGCAGTCTATGAAGGGCACTAATGTTTGGAGACCCCTCATTTCCTCACTGTGTTCGGGCTGTATGTAAACACCATGTTCAACATGTCCATTAAAGATGATTACAACTGAATGTTGAGCTTGCATGCTCAAATGACGTATGTTCAGTTTCCTCCTAAATGTTTGGAAAGAAACGAATGCTTTTATTCAGCAGGGATGCATCAAATTGATCAAAATTGACATTAAAACATTCATAATGTCACAAAAGATATTCTATTTTAAATAAATGTTATTCTAATGAAAATCCTATTCATCAAAAATCCTGAAAAAAAAAAAGTATCATTGTTTCCACAAAAATATTGACCAGCACAATGGTTTTTAACATCAGAAATGTTTCTTGAAGAGTAATGATGCTGAAAATTCACTTTTGATCACAGGAAAAAATGACTGACATACTGACATGCTAAGGTATTTTGATTGGTTGCTAGCTGACTTAATGTATGTCAAAAGAGCCCACATTATATATATATATATATATATATATATATATATATATATATATATATATATGATGTTACAAGGTTTTGGGAAGGTCTGAACTGATTATTGCAGGAATCTAATTTGCTGTAGAGACAGGTTAGATTCTCAGAAAGAATCTGAGCGATGCGTGACTGATTCTCTGACAGCTTTCAACATCTGCCTGCATGTGTGTGGAGCTGCTAAAGAATTCCCTGCAATATGCAGTCCTTCTTCTAATGTGTTCTTTCATTTTCTGATCTTAAGGTGTGGGAGAGATTGCTTTATTCTCCATGTTTGGTTGGAACTAAATGTTTAGTTACTTAGTACTAAAATAACTCAAACTAAAATAAATAAAAAATAATAACTAAAACTGTATATACATGTTTAAAAAGCTGATAAAAATACAACACAGTTATTAAAAATGTCAAATTAAAAGATAAAATATGAAAATAAAATTAATTACAAATATCAAATAAACAAAATATTATACATATTATAATATTATACAGCTGAAATAAAACTTAATATTATATAGACAAAAAATAAATCTAAATATGACAAAGACAACTAAATTACTAAAACCTTAAAAATAAATGACAATGGAAAATATGACAAAAATTGTTGATTTTTAAGCAATTAAAAAAAATCCCATAGTACTAAAATAAAATTTATTATAATTTTATTTTACTACTAAAATAACTAATACAAAATAATAATTATAATAATCTACAAAAAAAAAAAAAATACAAAAGCTCAGCAAATATTACTAGAACGTTAAAACTTACAGAAAAAAATAAATAAATAAAACCATGCACAATGTTAATAAAATGATAATAGTATTAGGTGGATGCTTTCATTCAGAAACTTGGAGGGGAATGTCTCCAGCTGGCTCAGACTCATATCCTTGCCTGACCTGTAATTATAACACAGTTTACTGTAAGAGGTTGAATAGGAAACCTGGATGCATTGTACATCTGACACGGTCATTTAGCTCCTGCTCGGGTTTCCTCCTCAAGAAGCGTCTTATCTGCAGAAAAACACATCTTGAGGAAAGACCATGTGACCTATAAAGGTGCTGGCAGGAGTGAGTTTGTGGATTCAGCCTGACGTTTGTTTGGGCTTTCGTTTCCTTCTCCTCCCCACGTGCACACACAGACACACATTTTCACTCGTCCTTCTTTCATCTGTGCACTGGAGGCTGAGCGGCACACCCTGCCCTCGCATTCCATTTAGTCAACTCAAATGAATGTAAGGTGAGAAAATGAGCTGGCACTTGATAGGACAGACTCCCCGCAGGAAGCAGAAGCAGAGCCAAAGTGTGTCCACCCAGATGAACAAACCCACTGACAGTTCATCTCCATCCTTGTGAAGTCACACACACACACACACACACACACACACACATCTATCTATCTTAATTTCATCTGTACTTGCATACCATGCAATTGTGTCGAAACTCCTTACAAAAGGTTCAGAAAGTATATTAAATATATCTGGATTATAATTCTCGTGAGACTCGTCAGAATCAGAATCAGAATCAGAATGAGCTTTATTGCCAGGTATGTTTACACATACGAGGAATTTGTTTTCTTGACAGAAGCTCCGCAGTACAACAGAATGACAGCGACATAACATAAAACACATAATAAAAGAATAAAAAATACAAATAAGTAGATAGTGAATGACAATATACAAATGACAATTGTAGGCAGGTATATTACAAATGCAGTTATGTATGTACATATATATTATGTGCAAAATTTAAGTGTATACTAAGTATGTGTGTTAGATAAATAAAGTGTATGTGTATATAAATATAAAGTGTAGTGTGTTCGCCGTTATTATCAGCTGTTCATAAGATGGATTGCCTGAGGGAAGAAACTGGTCCTGTGTCTGGTCGTTCTAGTCAAAGATTAAATGCACCATTACAATGCATAAAGTTTGAGACATTTGATATTAATTACCTTACCATTTTTTTTATCACTATGTAATACTGATACTGTAGTACCACAGTAAAAAAAATACCATCCTATAAGTGTAATTGTATATTTTGTGAAGTGTTTATCTAAAAACAACTTCTGAGCATTAATAGTTGACCACTTTCTTCTGCTTTTCTTTTCTTTTCTTTTTTTTGAATAAAGGCAAATAATTTGATTCATCATATACTTTATGTTTTAGAAAATCATATTTTAAACTGTTGAATT
This sequence comes from Carassius auratus, assembly GCF_003368295.1. Taxonomy (NCBI): domain Eukaryota; kingdom Metazoa; phylum Chordata; class Actinopteri; order Cypriniformes; family Cyprinidae; genus Carassius; species Carassius auratus. Next base: position 17,939,291 of record NC_039277.1, on the reverse strand, counting down.
AGATTAGATTAGACTTCTTTGGCTCCTTTGTTAGTGTGCATTAGTTTGTCTTGTTTGTCCAGGACTGAGAATGTGTCTGTACAATAGACAGACAGACGGTTTCCAGCACAGACAACACTGAGATATTTAATGTACCGATTAAAATCTTTTATGCTTGTTTAGTATAAAACAATACTCTGGGTCTCCTTATGTTGCCCTGTACTGAGGGCATCTATTCAATGGCTGTGCTTTCTCTCTCAAATGAATGCTCCTGTTATCTGGAAGCAGTCATTATGTGTTGAGCTCCAGCACTCACGTGCCTCCTGGATCCCAGCATATACTGTGCAGAACTAATGGCTGAAATTCACAGCCTCCAGGGATCATTCTGCCCCGCTCAGGCACAGCTGCTGCTCCGTTCACCGCGGTAAATCACTTTGTTAACGCAGGTTTGGGAGGAGGATGGAAGTCAACATGAAAATGTTTTGGTTGCTACACACAGTTGCATTCTCAGAAACGTGTATTTAAAGTAGCAAGGCCACATTGTTAAATGCCATGTTAGTGCTCAATTCCAAAATGCTTTGATTAAATCTTAAGTGTTATATAGTTTTTTGTTATTCAGTCGCCTTGAATTTAGGCTAGCTGCTGACATAGAATACAATTAAATAAATAAAAAATTAATGAATGAATAAATTAATCATTAGATATATAAATGGATTAAAAAGAAATGAATGAATGAAAATAAAATGTATAAATATAAAATGTATTAATAAACAAACAAATAAATGGATAAGTAAAACATATGAATTCATTAAAAAGAAATGTCAAACTAAATAAACCGAATTAATGGATGGTAGGATGAATGAATACAAATAAAATGAATTCATAAGTTAAAAAATAAATGAATAGATAAATAAATTAATTAATTAAAAATAAATAAATAGGTAAATAAAACAAAATGAATGAATCAATGAAATAAAAAATAAATATGAAGAAGTAAATAAAAAAATATGAATTAATAAATAAAAGAGATAAAATGAATGTGGATTGTAGCTCAGATCTTTTGATGAGAAATGTTTAAGTAAATGTTGAGATTTCTGGGAAGTAATAGACTTATTGGGATTTTTCCTATTTGTAATTTTTCGGTAAAGTGAAAACAAAAAATCAACTGAAAGTCTTATATATATTTGTTTGTGAGTTTTTGCAAAGAGCTTTGACATGCACCTGATTGACCTGCCAGACACTGAAAACCACCGCCAACATTTGAGCCTTGATAAACATGAGAAAACAGCATTTTGTTTATGGCACTTGTTGATGCTCCGGTTGCTAATTGGAGGCTGTTTATAGCCTTCGCTCCAAATTACACACTGGCATGAAAACACACTCTATCAGCGTTCCCATCAAAGCCGACAGCAAACATTAATGTCCAGGGTTCTTGGTAAGATCTCCTCCCTCACAGGTTACATCTCTGAGGACTAATTTCATGCATTGAACAGAAACGATTAATTTGACATTTCTACACTTATTTAATGCTTTTAGGTGACTAGCTCATTACAGGTCTATTTTTTTCTCTCTTTTTTGTAGTAGCTATATCCTTTTGCAGCTTATCCAAATATTTACTTGCCTGTAATTTGCTCAAGTGCACGAGAGAGAGACAGAGAGAGACAGAGTCGTTGTGTAACTGCACATTTCGCCAAGGCTTGATATTATTTCCCTGTATTACATTCAAAACTGCATGTAGGATTTATATTTTTTTTACTTGATTTTTCAGACTGCTGACCAGAACAGAATGATGCTCTATTGTCCTATGCCTATAAGAAGATGTTTAAAGAAACAAAATTACTAAACAGGTTTTGATATCATATAATGTAGAAACTTTTACTCACTGGGCATTCTGTTGAATAAAAGTGACTTTAATAATCAGTGAATCACACAAATGTTAATGTTAGAAAATGTTAACATTCTCTCTTAAAAGTAATTTAATAATAAGTATTGAAGGAATACTAAAAGAAAAACTGAAGCTTTACATTTACATAGAATGACACTGAATGATATGCTATGCTGTCAAGCTCAAAAAGGGCAAAACATCATAAAATTAGTTTATATGACTTAAATAACCAGTAAAATTGATTTACTGTAGTTTTTGATAATATTGTAAAATATATGTATATTTTTTACTTTTATGTTTTCAGTTTATTGTATTTATTTTAAATATTTTTTTGCATCTCATGGTAATTTTTATTTTTTAAATAAATGTATTTTTATTTTTTTATTATTATTATTTATTAGTTTTAGTTTTAGTTCCAGTTATTTTAATACTTCAAGATAAAAAGGAAAATGAAAAATTTTAATATGATTTATTTATTTATTGTTTCATTTTTATTTTATTTAAAGTAATAGAAAATGTTTTTTTTTTAATGGTTTTAGATTTAGTTGACTAAAAACTTACATTATACATTTTTACATTATATTACATTATATTATATTATAATATACTACTGAAGTCACACAATTTGTTTTGTGTGAAACTAAATAAATTATGTTCTGAAAATCATCCCATTAGTTGCAGCTCTGGAGTAATGCATCATTTTTATTAAAACACAGTCACAAATTAAATGAGAATACGTAAATAATGACCAAAAGTCACTTTTTCAGGTGAATAATGCAAGGTTTTGCAGTCTTAGCAATGACATTTGCTATATCTTGCTATTCAAGTATTGTAATCTGACTTTAAATTTCTATTTTAGACATTCATATCAAAATCCCACATCAAGTGATACAGAAGGTTTGCATTGAGTAAAGTGACAAGAGCATCTATTTGTGTCGGTTCTCAACTTCACACTCTTTACTCACAGTATGTGTCCATCACACTTGACTGATCTGCTGGAGTTTACCACTTTACCATCAGCGGCTCATGATACGTCACTCGATATGTGAGCGCCCACAGCCTAGACACAAACTGTTCAGTGTTTGGATGTTCTTTCACCATCTTTGACTTTGATTGAGAAGCTACCGTTGGCGAGACACTCTGCTCATAGTTTTATTTTATAAAGCCTTTATATATTTAAGTTTCTCAAATCTCTAAACTATCAACATGAACAAAGCTTGTTCTTGTACACAATCTATACATGACTTCTGTCGTCTGATGGATAATTAATACTTTTTTAGCAAGTAAAATGCCTTTTAGTATGACTGTAAAAACGTTTATAAAGTAAACATAAGAATTCATTTTCTTGATTCATTTACTGGACTGAAGTAACTTAGGTTTACCTGATTATCCATACAGTACATCATTTTTTAAAATCATGTTTAATACTCAAAATTCAGATTGCATTGCATTAAATGTTTGGACCATAAAACTGAGCATTTAAAAATCATCTTACAACTGTAACAAGTGATATTTGTATCATTTTATGCAAATAGTCTGTTATAAAGATCTCATTGATTTGCATTACAAGATATCAGAATTTTATCCTTTTTGGTCATGCACATATGAGAATCTGCACGAAATTGCATATTTTGCTTTGTTCGGGCCTCTGAATAAAATGTAGATGCTTAATAAAAGAGTAAAAGCTTTACATGCTCTGTATCATATGTGAGCCATAAAAGCCTGATGTTTCAAATATGATGCTCAACAAAAAACTTATATGCACACTTTAAAAAAAAAACAGTTCAATTCAATAATTAAAAAAAATGATTACTATTATTTCATATATCAGGGTTAAATGTCATTTTGGCTTCAAAAATTAAATTTTTAAATCCATCTCTATGCCACTGCTTCCTGTTGAAACTCAAGCGCGATGCAATTATCTGATTGCGGCTCAAGCATTCCTCAGAAGAAATTAATAGAAAACTATTTTAAGACATTCTCATGTCCTCATACACTCCAAAAACAAACCTTGCCCCAAAGATAGCCAACATCAACAACAGCAGCAGCAGCGATACTGGGTTTGATCAAACCATCAGCACTGTGCTGCACGCAAATGCTACTTCAAAGGGCAAGATGCTAATTGTAGCCTTGGTTTTGCTCGTATCATTAGTCAGACAACACCCAGTAATCAACAGCACAATCCTCGTGTCACTGGGCTTCCGGTGATGGAATCCACATGCTCCAAACGAGCCCAATGTTTTTCACTGAATGTTCATCAGTTGAATTACATCAGCTAATGTGTGTGCTGTAACTGTTCATCAGTGTCAGCTTAAAAACAATATACTGGAGCAGTGCTGGATTCAGTGAAGGATGTTCATTCAGCTGTGAGAGCTGTTTTAGTCGATGAAGTAATAAAATGATGTGGTGCTTAAAGTGAGGGTTAACCCAAAAATTTGCTGGAAATGTAGTCACCCTTAGGCCACCCAATATGTAGATGTTTGTTCGCGAACGTCCTCTTAAAGTTGCATCCTTGCTGAATAAACTATTCATTTTAAAAAGTAAATTTGACTGTAGTATACTTTTATAAAACCTAAACACTCTACATGCATGACTTTCATTCTTCCTTGAAACACAAAAGGAGATATTGAACAGCCTCAGTCATCTTTCACCATTACTGCAAGGAAAAAAAGACACAATGTAGGTGTATGCCAAATTCTGGCTAACATCTTTTTTTTGTTCAGTGGAAGTAAGAAAGTTTCAATCAACATGACAGTGAGTAAATTATAATAGATTTTTCAATTTTTAGGTGACTACACCTCGTTTCTGTCTTTCAGCTTATGCAGCTTTTTGGCAGCAAAGTGTGCTTTATCTTAAAATGCACCATTCATAACCTCAAAATGTTAAATACAGATCCATATTGAATATTGTTCATATAGTGAGCATTTTTACTGGTGTCAGTGTCATTTCCACTCCAGGAGTCCCTGAAAGGCAGCTTACTAACGCAGATGGCCGCGAGTTTCCCTCCCACTCCCACATCCCATTTCCTTGTGTTTATCATCAGACGTTTGAGGGAAGGATGCTTCTTATATCCATATCCTCTACAGCTGCAGCATAAAGCCTTGCTCCACAGCTTTCTGAAATGGATCAAGGCTGCATGTTACACCCAGCAGAAGTGTCAGGAACTTCTGTACTATAGGAAACTAGATGTGATAGTTTTCATACTTAAAGCTGTGAAAGGAATAATTGTAACAGGTGTTTTGTTATTTATTTCAGAAATCCTTCTGATATACAATATTCAGTCTGTGCTGGTCTGACTTAATCAAAATAGTGTTTAAAAATTACTTTCTGTTTTACTTTGTGTTTGTATAGATCATAACGCATAAAAGTGCATTAATGGGAACATTAAAGAAAGTTATTTTAAAAAGTAACTAAAAAGTTACTTTTAACAGTAATGCATTACTTTTTGGTGTAATTAATAAACAAAGAAATTGAGTTACTTTAAAACCCACAGAAGAGGTGGGAGTTCAAAGGAGGAATCTTTATATTACCAAACTGCAGGGAGAGGAAGAGTAGATGTAAGTCATGATCTGCAAGATTAACCACAATCTGATGTGATCTGACCACCTCAGAGATCTGACCACCTGTTGAGCTGCTGCAAGAGCTTTTGGAGCACAGCAGCTGTGGTCAAAGAGTTCCCGTGTGTTCTGATTGGTGGATGATGATGATGAGTGGATAAAAACTAGAGCAATCAAATAGTGAGAGAGTGATCTGCTCACCTGGTTATTTTCGTGGATGTTTCGAGTGGAAAACAGTTCGGAATGAAAATATTTGATTTGTTAACAACATACTTTTCGTACCTTCATTTCAGTAAATGTTATGAAATTAGAGAACTAAGCCAATGTCAGTTCGGAGCGTGAATCATTTGAGTCAGTTCGGGAGTTCGGAGCGTGAATCATTTTAATCAGTTCGGGAGTTTGGAGCGGGTTCGCGAATCATTTGAGTCAGTTCGGGAGTTTGGAGCGGGTTCGCGATTCATTTGAATCACTTCGAGAGTTCGGAGCGGAGAATCATTTGAGTCAGTTCGGGAATTCGGAGCAGCGAATCATTTGAATCAGTTCGAGAGTTCGTAGCGGGTTCGCGAATCATTTGAGTCAATTCGGGAGTTCGGAGCGGCGAATTATTCGAGTCGGTTCGGGAGTTCGTAGCGGGTTCGCGAATCATTTGAGTCAGTTCGGGGAGCGACTTCTCGGATCATATGAATCAGTTCGAGAGTTCGGAGCGGCGAATCATTTGAGTCAGTTCCGGAGTTCGGAGCGGGATCGCGAATCATTTGAATCAGTTTGTCCAGTGTTGGGTAGTAACGGGTTATTAGTAACGTGTTACTTTTGACATTAACTAATACTGTGACGCATTACTTTTTAAATAAATTAACTCCGTTATCGTTACCATATGGTGCATTGTCCGTTATTTTAAAAAAATTAATTAATTTTGACTGAAGTGCAGCCTAACCTGTTTGCAGCAACGCATTTTAAGATTGGTGGATGCCAACCACTGTAAACACGAAGAGGCACTGTGGGCATGTTTTCGTTTATTCAAGTATGTGTGGCAGTCATGGCGAGAGCAGCACGAGTTTCTCAAAGTGGAAATATGCTCATTATTTCACTTTAGTTGAGCATAAAGACAAAAACCTTATAGTCAAATGTAAGCTGTGTCTTTCTGGTTCGAATGTCCTATCCTAGCCCAGGAATTTCCAATCTGTGCGCTAAGATTTTGTAAACCGTACCCTCAGTTTTTTAATCTGTACCCACGAATTCATAATCTGCGCGCACACTTTCGCAATCCATTCCCATGTATTTGGAAACTGTAGCCCTCTCACAGATTTATGCAGCAAGCTCCTTCGTGTTAACATACCGTTTTAATGAATATTATTCTGTGGAATGGGTCTACAAACAGTTTCTCAAACAGGTGAAATGTTGTTGAAAACATGCAGCCTGTCTCTACACTGTGGAGTCGCCGGCTTTCAGTCAGCTGCTTAGCATGATAAAATAGATTTCATTTTTAATCAGCATTTATATATATCCGGTATACCTTATTAATACAGCCTAAAAATGCTTTAAATTATAGACATGCGATAGTGTATTATGTGTATGCCAAGTTAGAGATGGGTCTTTAATCTACATTTAAACTGACAGAGTGTCTCTTCCTCCCAAACAACGCTAGGTAGATTGTTCCAGAGTTTGGATGCTAATTAGGAAAAGGATGTGCTGCCCACAGTTGATTTTGATATTCTCTAGGTATTATCAAATGGCCGAAGTTTTCAGAACACAGTGGTTTTTAAGATGGAAAAATGTGGTTTTAAAAATGCTAGAAACATAGTTTTCAAAGAAAAGATTGCTATCAAATAGTACACCTAGGTTCCTAACTGATGACGAGGAATTAACAGAGCAGCCATTAAGTGTTAGACAGAGTTTTAGGTTATTGTACAGTATGTGGAGGTTTTTGGTCCAATAATTACAACCTCTGCTTTTTCAGAATTTAGCAGTAGGAAATTATTAGTCATCCAGGTTTTTAAAATCAATGCTTCAAATTTCGACCATCATTCACTGCTATTATAAAGCTAGGAAGGAATTTATATATATATATATATATATATATATATATATATATATATATATATATATATATATAATTCTAAATGTATTCATCTGAAAGAAGACAATCATGTACATCTAGGATGGTTTGAGCGTGAGTAAATTATATGGTAATTTTTGGGTGAACTATCCCTTTAAGTAGTTACAAAGTTCTGGGTCGTTGTTAGGGTGTTCTGGTGATTCGTCAGAGCACTTACTGAAGTAACAGCACGCATAATTTTAGTAATAATTCATGTCTGCATGGCAAGGAATGCATGACCAATTAACTAGTCAGCAAGTTATTTAGACAAGAACAGAATCTGTAAGGAAATGCCCATGTGTGAAAACCGTCCTCCTCGTGCATGAGAGGACTTGGGCTCTTTCATTCAGACTCTGGAGTTTTTCAGAAACAGGTTGAAACTGAAATAGATATTACTCATGTAGGTCTTTGTTTTGCCTTTGGCACAGGCAGTGCTTCTAAAGGCCACAGTTTCAGTAGGTGGCGCTGTTCATTCAGCCAAACATGCTGACTCACAGATCGAAACGAATGGAGCAAAAGAGACAATAACTGCAGCCTTAAACCCTCAGTACAGCTGAAGGTGAAATTAACTGAATGTTCTCCTCAGAAGAGAAACATTATGTGCTCATATAAGCCAATACTTTACAAAACCCACAGCTCCTAGACCAATACTAACTCTGGTACAATGTATACCTTTTGGGAAAATTGCAGTCCGATTGGATAGTTAGATAGATAGAGTAGAAGTAGACTTGGGAGTCAGGGTATGTTTAAAAAAGCACATTTCTCTTGGAAGAGCGAAAGTAACTTAACAGACAGAATTGCTTTAATTTGATAGAGGTATATCTGACCACTTTCACTCCTTTTCAATTTAAAACTGTTTGAAATTGAATACTTGGTCAATGCTGATGACACTCTACTACATATTTCTTTGTGGCCTGATGAAACATACAAATTTACAAAACTAATGGAATGCATTGATATAAAAACCTGGATGACTAATAATTTCCCACTGATAAATTCTGAAAAAGCAGAGGTTGTAATTATTGGACCAAAAACCTCCACATACTGTACAATAACCTAAAACTCTGTCTAACACTTGATGGCTGCTCTGTTAATTCCTCGTCATCAGTTAGGAACCTAGGTGTTATATTTGATAGCAATCTTTTCTTTGAAAACTATGTTTCTAGCATTTTTAAAACCACATTTTTCCATCTTAAAAACTGTGTTCTGAAAACTTTGGCCATTTGATAATCTACCTAGCGTTGTTTGGGAGGAAAAGACACTCTGTCAGTTTAAATGTAGATTAAAGACCCATCTTTTTAAATTGGCATTCACATAATACACTATCGTATGTCTATAATTTATAGGATTTTTAGGCTGTATTAATAAGGTACACCGGAACTGGGAATACTTCCCATAACATGTGCTTGTAACATCGTAAGAAGAATACGTCTACTCCTAATATGAGTCTCTTTCATTCTTTTTCTGAGGTCACGGTAGCCACCAGATCCAGTCTGTATCCAGATCAGATGGTGGATCAGCATCTAGAGATCAGACCTCTATAGCCCTGAATGTCAGCGGAGACCACGTCAACAAGATGCGCCCCCAAGGTTTGTATCTCCCAAGGTTTTTTCTCCATTTCTGTCACCGATGGAGTTTTAGTTCCTTGATTAGTTGGAGACACTTGACTGACAGCACAGACACTACTGCAAGAGAACAGAACTGGATGAGGACATTGAATCATCAATGAACTGACTTTAGCTGAAAAACAACTTTGTTATTGTCTTCTTCCATTACTGACAAACTATTTTCCTTTTTAACATTGTAAAGCTGCTTTGACACAACCATTATTGTATGAAGCACCATACAAATAAAGGTGACTTGACTTAACTTAACTTGACCTACTCTGTATATACAAACCTTGGTTAAAATATTAAATTATCATTTTGTAGACTTTTCTGTAATTTAATTACAGTTACTTGTAATGTGGTTGCAGTAAATACTGAATAGACCATTGAACAAGTCTATATATAAAAAATTAATTAATTTATATTCAAATTTTACATCTAAGGTTAAAATGTATGTTTTTAATGTGAACTTCTCTCTTTAAATAGTTTGGTCAGTTAAATAATAGTATTGCTATTATTTTTTTTGCATGTTTTTCTTTTTTTTTTTACATGTAGTGGTTTGAATAAATTCTAAGTCAATGGATGTGGAAAAAACAAGTCAAGCCCATTGCATTTTTGCATCCAGAATCATTTTACTGACAATTCACTTTTTGACTTGTTGTTTATTTTGTTTACAACAATGTATGTCGTTTGCCAGTGTGGAAAACCTTATTTCAGACGTAATGAATTTCCCTTGACAATCACATATTGCACATAAAGTTTGCATACAATAATATGGTTGCTGTGATGCTAATCTTTATTCATTCGAAGTAGCGTGTTTATCCATCATGACACGAATCTGGAAACTTGTGTCATGCTCCTCTTTGAGAGATGCAGTGAATTGGTGAACACTATTGTTTCACTAAAACAGCCTCAGATGAGCGACCTTATTAGCTCAATAATGTTATTTAGTCTGTGGCTTTAGCTTTTCTGTGAATTTTATCAAACTAACCTTTGTTAATTACATTGCAGCTCTTGGAAGCAGATAAGGTGCTAATTGCTGTAGGTGACATTAGTGCGGATAGAGCATTTAATGGGTTCAGTGAAAGTCACACATCAGGTGCCTTGCACTGATCAGGAACATCAAGAACTGTTGTTTTAGCCTAGATGATAAAGTTAGAAGTGTTGCTAGGTCTAAAGGTGGGTTTTATAAGCCTTCCTCTTTCCACATGGCAAACAAGGACCCTAGATCCGACTGGATTTGCTCTTTCATATTTCATATTTCAATTTATAGTCAAATTTGTAGCTCTCTGTCCTGCAAAGGGAGTTTCTTCTCAGCACCGTGTAAATTTCACTGCATATATTTGAAATGTATATCTCAGTTGACTTTTGCATCGAGTGGCTGGTAGCTCGTCTTTTTGTTGTGCTGGGAAATATTAGGCTAGGAACTCACTTTATGATCCTCCTTGTCAGGTTTTGGCTGGGAACGAGAAAACAATAGTGTGAACTGTGGGCAACTCCCAGTCAGCGATATGACAAAATGCACCAGGAAACACCTCGTTACCTCTTCAGGAAATACCGATTTTCTCCTTCTTCTGAAACCACTAGACAAAATGTGTTTTTTGCATTACGAGGGAATATTGTTCATATACAAAAACATGGCAGGGCTCGCATTTTGATGACATTTTATAATGCAAATATTAAACAATTGTACAAAGCATCCCAAAGATAACAAAAATAAAAAATAAAATAAAATGTACCCACTGTCATACTCTAATATAGTACATTACTCATATATATTCTAATTAAATCCATGTCAATCTTTTCTGGAAAACCAAGTCAGAAATAAACATGTAAATGAGACTCATTAAACAATATGCTGGATCCATAAATGTCTGCAGTATTTGCACACCAATAATGTTGCATTGATACTAATTTGCATTAATTTTACATTTGTCAAATTAATTTTTCCATACATTTCTGCCATATGTATATAAACTGACAGTCACCACTGATAAGCTAGCACTAAATATTGTAGAAACTTTATTTTTCTGTAAAGTTACTTTGCAATGATTTGTATCGTAAAAAGCGCTATACAAATAAACTTGAATTGAATAGTAATATGTGCTATTACCTGATTTGCATCACCCTTTAGTGAATCATTTTCAGCATCATTACTCAGTCTTCAGGGTCACATGATCCTTTAGAAGTTATTTTAATATGCTGATTTGCTGCAGAATAACATTTTTATTATTCTCGATATTGAAAACAGTTTTGTTTTGTGTGTTTGGTCTGGATGCAGGAGAAAGAAGTTCAGGATTGATCGATTCGTCGGAGGCCTTTGAGCAGTTTTGCATTTTGCTCTGAAATAGTTATTTGGCAAGGAACATTTTGAATAAGAGCTTGATTATGTTCCCTGGGTTGGTTGAGTACTTGGGTTGTTTTTGTAATTGCAGAACCTCTTTTGGAACGAAAGCAAGTAATCACAGTGCTTTATTCGTCAAGAGGACAGCTTGTGTCATTCATTTAAATAAAGGCTTCTGTATCTTTTATATTTTAGATTAAGAAAAATCAAATATACATCCATATATGTTTACATACGTGTGTGTGTATTTATGCATTTTAATTATTTGCATATATATATATATATATATATGAATGATACTTAAGTATAATATGTTAACTCCATATTTTTATACTAATGTGCAAAAGCACAAATGATTAAGCGGTTTGCCACCTGATGTTTCCACCTTGTTTCAAGAGCACATGACTGATTAATCCATGATCTCATCAGGTCATTAACAGTAGGTCCTAATATAATATCTGCCAAAGGTTTCTGTGTCAGTGCATGTCTCTCTCTCTCTAGAAGTCTGTATAAAGGTCAGTGTTATCTCAGTGTTTGTTTTGGTATATCTAATAGTGCTTTCCCTCTGTAGCATCCGCAGGACGAACTCTCCACCCTTTTCAGTCAGGCTCAGAAAACTAGATTCTCTATTTCACCCTGACCAGCTGCTGATACTATATAGGTTGTGTGTGTGTGTGTGTGTGTGTGATTGGCAGCTTTATAAGTCATGTCTAATGTTGGTTTAATGATCGTTCCATCCACTCCATGAGCGTAGATGGACAGATATGTGTCCAAATCATGTGGGTCGCTGCCCTGTTGCAGGCATTTGATGTTTGTCAAGGACTCTTTTAGTCTTCAGAGAATGTTTACCACCCATTTTACTTCCATACCATGAAATATATTCTAATAAAACATGACATTCTTTGAAAAATAATGTAGAGTAGTTGTTTTTGTTTAACTAAAAAAATATATTACTCTTGGTTAAAAGTAAGAGGAAATGATTCCATGAGCTGACAAGGAAAGCTGTTTTATAACTGTAGTAAATTGATTAGGAAGACAAACATTGTTATTTGAAATAATGTGCACCAGGAATGTGTATTAAAGAGCAAGTTCACCCAAAAATGTAAATTTTCTAAGAATGTATTCACCCTCAGGCTATCCAAGATAAATATGAGTTTGTTTCTCTATTGAAACACATTTAGAGAATCTTATACATCACTTGCTTCACTCTGCAGTGTATGGGTGCCATCAGAATACGAGTCCAAACAGCTGATAAAAACATCACAATAATCCACAACGCTCTAGTCCATCAATTAAGATCAATTAAGATCTTGTAAAGCATAAAGCTGCAAGAAACAAATCCATCATTTTAACTTTAAATCAGGGGTCTTCAAACTCGGTCCTGGAGGGCCGGTTTGCTGCAGAGTTTAGCTCCAACTTGGAAGTTGCTATTATGCCTAGTAAGATTTTAATAAGACTTAGTAAGGTTTAGATGTGTTTAATTATGGTTGGAGCTGAACTCTGCAGGACACCGGCCCTCTTGGAGAGATTTTGGAGACCCCTGCTTTAAACTGTCACTTCTTGACAAAATGCAAATGCATACTAACACTTCTCTAATGAAAAAGTGCATCTCGCTTGTTGTACTCTCACATCAAAATCCACCAACATATTTATACTGTATATGTAGGTATGAAATTTTGGGTGAACTATCTCGTTAAGAAAGTAGGTCCAGTACAGTGAGGATGTTGACTACAGGAGGTTTTGAAACAAACACAATGTGTGGATAACCTACTAACCTATGCTGTTTTTGCTTTATCGTTATAATAAGCATAAATTGAATCGATTTCTTGGTGCGTTCTGATTTGCTACTCACATAAAGACACTTCTGAATGTGGCAATAGAAATTAAACAGTTTATCAAACTGATGAGTCACTTTACAAAAGATTATTCATTATGAAGTGTATGCTTTTCTGTTTGCTGATGTCATTAGTGGTATTTGTTAAAGAAAGCAGCTATTGCTCATGTAAAGCCTATGCAAGTATGAGTTTGCATTCACAGCCTAGCATTGTGGCAATTCATTTCGGGGCGGGCACTGTTAAATTGAGTTTATATATTGAAGCGTGTTGATTACAATGTGCAACTGCACTGGAAGGCATGACTGTGTTATATTTAGGAGATCTCAGTGAAAACATGCCATCAGCATGCATACTTAAAAAAAAAAGGAAGAAAACTATTTTGTCGGACCATGACAGTTCATGTAATTCACATGAATGGCCCTTTTAAGGAGGAACTTGGTGAGAGAAGCTTCCGTTTCTTTGGATGAGAAACTTTGAAGCGGTGTGCAGTCTCTCATCTTTGTGAGACAGTGGAGTTTGTTGCCATGGCAATGGAGGAAGAGAGAGAGAGAGAGGAAGAGAGAGAGAGAGAGAGAGAGAGAGAGAGAGAGAGAGAGAGAGAGAGGAGCATTGAAGTGCGAAGTGCAACGCCGCTGTCACATGATGCCACAGCTGTTACCACGGCAGATTACTTGTATTCAGTATTTTGATATGAGTGAAATCAATTGGGTGTTAACCTCGATGTGCATTTTCTGAATTTCGATCAAATAGACAGTAAAAAAAAATATTTTCATAAAAATTATTTCCTGCTTCAGATTATATCATTAACCTTTTGTTTTTAAACCACCTTTCATGTAGAGACACTTTTTTTACCATCCAATCCGAAAGGAACATTATTATTGAAAAGGTGGGGATTATAAGATATTTTATTTAAAGAAATTATTACTTTTATTATCTAAATGTGTATATATATATATTAATATATATATATATATAGAATGATTAGAATGATTTCTGAAGGATCATGTGACAGAAGACTGTAGTAATGATGCTGAAAATTCAGCTTTACATCACAGGAATAAATTACAATTTAACATATATTACAATAGAAAACATATATTTTTCTATGTAAAATTTTAATTGTAATAACACTTCAGAATTTAATCATCTTAGATCAAATATATGTAGCCTTTGAGAAGGATAATAAATTATTTCAAGAACAAAAAGTAAAAAATTGTAAAAATAAAAAAATAAAAAAATGTTCAAACTGAGATCTCTGCCTTTTCTTTTCTTGGCAAATCTGAGCAAAGTTTGAGACATTGTTGAGATAAATCCGAAACTCTAAAAGAGACACGTGTGAGGGTTTTTTTTTTCTCAGAAGTAAAATTTGATGAGAAAGAGACTTACAGTCTCCTATCTATCTATTTAGTCTCGGAGAATGACTGAGATATGAAAGACCTCATTGTGACTTTTCTTTCTGTCTGTGACTGTTAAGATGAATATCATGATCATTCACAGACTGATGAGGATGTTGGCATTCCTGTTATGATATATCTCAATGGAACATTGTTCCTCGTGAATTGCTTTTCTGTCCATGCCAGTTTATTCCCTCATATGATAATGAACACAGTCATGTGATGAGCATCTCAAGTCAGCAGATGTTTATGAAACGGCCACTATCTTGATTCTCATAAAAACACTGCTATTGTGAATAAATGTAAAAATACAGAGATTAAATGTTGTGGCTCCTGAGGTCCCACTCAGTTCATGTGTGTGAAGTCTCAGGAATTTCTGAAACGTAATTCCTTTGAAATCTGAAACTTTTAACATGGCTCCACGGCCCCTATGACTAAACTAAATGACTAAACTAGCCTGACTAAAGCACCCTGATGTGACAGAAACATTGATGTCAGAGAGGAGGAGGGTAACAGGAGATCTGTGACAGCAGCTGAGAGACAATTCACATCCTCCTCAAACCCATCTGAACTGAAGATCCATGACTGCTCATCTGTTCTGCTGTCCCAGCTAACCAAAATATGTTCTGAGAAGGTTTTGCTATCAATCCTAGTAAGTTATAAAAACGCTGTTCTTTGAATGTTCAAACGGTCCATTTTTGAAAATGTTTTAAAAGCCTTTTTTCCTTGAATGTTCCATGTTGTCCTTTTGCAAGCATTGTGGGAATGTTACGTTTGAACGTTCTCTGAATGTTCTGAAACAATTAGTAACAACAAGTAACGTTTAAATACATCCAACTAAATGGTTGAGAAAAACACTCAATGAACAGTTTGTAAATGACGTTATCATGCTAATGTTTTGAGATTGTTATCAAAGACCTGATAACATTAAATATGCCGTATGGTTCCCTTGTAAAACAAATTTTTTACACGAATGCTTAAAAATGGCATAAAAACACCCAGATATTTGTGACCCTGGACCACAAAACCTTAAGTGTATTTTTAAAAGTCTTTTATTGTCAGATTACTGTGCAAAATTATGGGATAGTATTTTTGTCACACTGCTTCCGTCCAACCATACTCCTAGTGTTAATTTGCAGGTCGTGTAAAAATGTAGTTAATTGTTAAATGTAATAATTTTCTTACAAATACGATAATTTTGAACTTCAGCTATTTCATTTTGTTTATTTTTCATTACAATTTATTCACTTTAAATAAATTATAATACATAAATATAGGATTAAAATGAATTGTAGTTGCTCAATATAGATCTTATATTTGCGCGCATGCCGAGGCGCGGGTTTGCGCACTTCGGATGAGCGCATGCACAAATCTTCTCACTGCGCGCGCGAACTCGCTGCCTCTGGCTCTTAAATGTTTAAACTGACAAACCTTAAATGAGTTTAGTTTAAACACAGATATCAGCACCCAGGTGATGACGGAATAAATTACTGCTCATATGTATGGAGTGAGTTTTGGTTCTTTATTACATGCGAGAAAATAAAAGATCTGAGAGAAAAAAAAAAGTTTGAGAGAAAAAGTTATCACACTGATAGCAAAAAAACATTTCATGAGAGAAAAAAGAATATTTGAGAGAAAAAGTTTTCATGCCAATAGCAAAAAATAATAATATTTGAGACTAAAAAAAGTTTTGAGAGAAAATATTTTCTCATAGAACATAAAAAATATACATTTGAAATTTTTTTAATTATTTCTGAGAAAAAAAATCTCTCTCAAAATACTTTGAAAAAAACCCTCAAATATATATTTTTTGCTATCAGTGTGAAAATATTTTCTCTAAAAAAAAAAAAGTGTTTCTCTCGAAACGCTTTTCTTTGCTCTTGATGCAATTTCTTGCTCTCGTGTCAGGATTTTGCTTTCACTGTGAGAATTGTGTCATGGGCGGGGCCACGTTCCTATTGGCCAGTCGGGTGAGCATCGTCTTGTCTTGGGAGTCGAACTGAATCATTACACCATTGTTCGGTTCACCTGCATAGATGCCGCCTCTGCCTAATGGCTAGTTAAGTTGAGCACGGACACTCCAATGTTTGGGTAAGATGATGACACACAGCTGGCTGAGCAAGTTCAGTATCACTGAAGATTAAACATTAAAAAATAGCACTCATATTCATGAATGAATGTGTATTATATTATTTGCTTGCTAATCGCTAGTAAAGCTAACCAGCCATCATGCTAGGTAAACTTGCAAACTCACCTGATTTATACTATGTTTAAATCAAATGCCAAATTAATGTTTTGATTTAGATAGTTTCAAGCCTTTTTTAGTGAGTAGTGAGCAGTGATTGATATACCGTTTGAAAGTGTCCCACCTAGTTTTGTTTAAAATAGTCTTTGTATGGTTGTTGCACATGTTTAGCTACACTGCATGTATAGCTCACAAACTCAGCTACACGGGCTTATTCTAAATATTTTTTACCATCTAGCCGTGGTCTAGAGCTGACAAGGTAAATTGCAGGTCTAGGACTAACTCTTACATTAGCAACCCACAAATATGTTTGTGCCTGTACTGTCATGGTAATTATTTTTTCTTTTAAATCTTTCAAACGGTTTATAAATCACTGTCTAACGTTAGCTAGTTGTAGGGTTGCCACCTTCCATGCATACTAACGTTAGTTGAAAGTTGTACGGGAGGTTGTATGAACAAGCAGTTACTCTTCAGATGCTTTGAGGCTAACAAGTGCAAAGGTAGAAACTAGCTCACTACTCACTAAATAAGGCGTGAAACTATCTAAATCAAAACATTAATTTGGCATTTGATTTAAACATAGTATAAACCAGGTGAGTTTGCAAGTTTACCTAGCATGATGGCTGGTTAGCTTTACTAGCGATTAGCAAGCAAATAATATAATACACATTCATTCATGAATATGAGTGCTATTTTTTAATGTTTAATCTTCAGTGATACTGAACTTGCTCAGCCAGCTGTGTGTCATCATCTTACCCAAACATTGGAGTGTCCGTGCTCAACTTAACCAGCCATAAGGCAGAGACGGCATCTATGCAGGTGAACCGAACAATGGTGTAATGATTCAGTTCGACTCCCAAGACAAGACGATGCTCACCCGACTGGCCAATAGGAACGTGGCCCCGCCCATGACACAATTCTCACAGTGAAAGCAAAATCCTGACACGAGAGCAAGAAATTGCATCAAGACCAAAGAAAAGCGTTTCGAGAGAAACACTTTTTTTTTTTTAGAGAAAATATTTTCACACTGATAGCAAAAAATATATATTTGAGAGTTTTTTTCAAAGTATTTTGAGAGAGATTTTTTTCTCAGAAATAATTAAAAAAATTCAAATGTATATTTTTTTATGTTCTATGAGAAAATATTTTCTCTCAAAACTTTTTTTAGTCTCAAATATTATTATTTTTTGCTATTGGCATGAAAACTTTTTCTCTCAAATATTCTTTTTTCTCTCATGAAATGTTTTTTTGCTATCAGTGTGATAACTTTTTCTCTCAAACTTTTTTTTTTCTCTCAGATCTTTTATTTTCTCGCATGTAATAAAGAACCAAAACTCACTCCATAATATGCAGCATTCGCGTTGAACAAGAGTGAATGATTTGTCCAGAGGTTTTTTTTTTTTCATGTTTTTGTAATGTCTGGGAAGCCAGAATGCGCATGCATCAGTAGAAACATTTATTAGCTGACACCTGTTTTTTTACGTGCCATTTATATTACAGATGATATTACAGATGCTTTGTCAGATTTAAGTTGAAGCGCGTGCCGAACCGTGGTGAACCGAACGGGGGTTTTTTTTTCAGCGAACCGTGCCATCCCTATTATCTCAATAATCAATCAATTACAGGCCTAAAACAATCATGCCCGAGCAGATGGATATTAGTACATCTCATCACACCGTCACCCGCGTCTAAATCAGTTGTATGGTCTGGTTTTCAGTCTAAAACAGTTGTGTCAAGTGTAAATGTCTCGTCTGTTTCGGGAGGTGCGTGCGTAGTCAGCGGAGGCTCGCACCTCCCAACTCACACCGGAGGCTCGCACCTTTTTTCTCAGATTTTGAAAAATCTTCGCGATCGACTTAAAAGGCTTCCAAGATCGACTTGTCGACGGCGATCGACGGGTTCGTGACTCCAGATATAGCGACCAACTTTTTTTGAGCAAGCATTGATTATGCGTGACACAGTCTCAATTTGTGGGACGCATGTATTGGGCTCAAACTGCGCGCACGCGTTACGCGGGACGGGTGGTCACCCTACCTGGCACACCCGTCTAGAGTGTGTCCACCTTTGTGTGTGGGTCCATGTACATGCTGAATCGACAGGTAAAAAAAGCATCAAGTCCAAATATTAATTTATCACCAATTAACTGTTTGACAAACACTTCCTGCTTCGATGTCCAGATCTGAATCAACCGAGTCGCGAACAGGCTCCGAAGTGCCGATCTGAATCAACCGAGTCGCGAACAGGCTCCGAAGTGCCGATCTGAATCAACCGAGTCGCGAACAGGCTCCGAGGTGCCCATCTGAATCAACCGAGTCGCGAACGGGCTCCGAAGTGCCGATCTGAATCAACCGAGTCGCGAACAGGCTCCGAAGTGCCGATCTGAATCAACCGAGTCGCGAACAGGCTCCGAAGTGCCGATCTGAATCAACCGAGTCGCGAAAAAAAAAAATAGCCCAAGTTTAGTAAACGTTTTTTATTGAGACTATAAAAAATAATTCTGCATCTATTTTTAGGTGTGGCACTGGCACAGGCACACCCCGGCACACCCGTGGCTACGCCACTGATATTACTAATCAAAAATTACGTTTTTGGATATTTATGTTGGGAAATTTACAAAATATCTTCATGGAACATGATCTTTACTTAATATCCTAATGATTTTTGACATAAAAGAAAAATCTATAATTTTGACCCATACAGTGTATTTTTGGCTATTGCTACAAATATACCCAAGAGATTTAAGACTGCTTTTGTGCTCCAGGTTCACATTTAGGAAACATGCTTAGTTCAGGTAATTGTCTATCAGAAAATCAATGCTCCAGCCAGTTATTCTACTTTGAAATGTGTGTTCTGTGTCAGAATGTCTGTTTTTGTTTTGGTCTGTGTGATTCTGCCCACTGCTTACATGATTTGTGTTCATGTTGTGACTGCAGGGGTGTTGTGAGATTGTTATACTGTTGTTTGTGAGACTGGGAAACACTGATGCCAATGGCAATTTCAGATATTATCATTTTTAATTGTGCATTTATTTGAAGCATTGTAACCTGATGCTCAGTTTGAACCCCTTTTGTTCTGACCATTGCATTTAGTCAATTATTACTGGTCAGTTTGCACAATTGAAATCAGACCTTTTCTGTTGTATTAATAAGTTTCTTTAGTTTTCAGTATTTACTGTGTAAACTTAGTGCTTTCTTAAAACCTTATTATCCACAGCGCTTTTCAGTTGGAGGTCAAAACATTAGTATCTAACAGATGGTTATTCACAGGTTATTTTACTCTAACATTAACCCTGTAGGGCCAAACATGAAATAATAGCCAGAAAAATATTTTTATTTATTTATTTTTAAGAAGGAATTTAAATATTGAATTTGTGTTGAATATCCAGTTTGACACACCAGTCTTTTATGGCTCATTTATGATATAGTGATAATATGAAGTTCAAACTCGAGCTTCTACCTATCAGATATGATGCCGTATGCTTTATAGGGTTAACTAGCCATAAACATACTGCCACTTCAAACCATGCTCCGCTATGACAGACAGTGATAAAACAAACCAGCACCCTTTTGGCAACACTGAGAATACATCATGATTTGTGCTTGCAGTTGGATGAAGTATGTATCAAGACATGGAGTATAATTACTGTCATAACTACACTAGACATACTGGATCCATTTGAACAATCATCTCATTTATTCTGCACTCTCAAAAGTGAATCGTTTATCTCTATCTAACATTAGTATTCAAATGCATTCAGAGCTGTTGGGTGACACTGCAAGATCATTCTTCATGCTTTATTCTTTTTCAATTATTCAATTATTCTTAAACAGCTTTCTGTATGTGTTGAATGTAATGATGTGTAAAAGCTTCATATGAATTGACTCTGCGTCAAGTTCATGTGTGTTCTTTTAGAACTGCATAATGATAAAAAGTGATGCTCTGAAATGTTTGGGGATGAATAATAAATTGAACAATCCCTAGTTTTGTTACTGTTTTATTAGTAATATTAGAGAATTTATTTCACACACTTCATCATTTTAAAGACAACATTAACAATAGTTACAGAAAGGTTAATGTGTGTTACATAGTTACAGAAAGGTTAAGGACTGAGTTTCAGAATGTAGTGTTTGTGAATCAAATCATCAGCAGTCATGTGACTCGTGTGTCATGATAGACCGGATGTATTTTTTTTTCACATTTATTTTTATTATTTGAACTCTCAAATTTATTGATGGAGCACCTATTACACAGAACATTAATAATATTGTAATGGATTTAATTTTTTATGTGGTTAATATTCATTCATTCATTCATTCGTTCAAAACATACTGTATTCAAATTTGGATTTCCTGATTTATTCCCCAAGTAGTTTAATATTCACAAATATTATAAAATAAAATAATTCACAAAACCACAGTTAAAATAAATAAATACATAAATTAAATCATACTATTGTCAATTTTGCAATATTTATTTCATACATGCTATGCGTAAAATTTGAAATAAAATTCCTGTTATTTAAAAAAGAACAGTTAATATTCACAAATCCATTGTAAAAACTTTAAAAGGTCAAAGATTTTAATAAAATCCATACTAGTGTCGTTTTATTGATATTTATTTGATGTATGCTGTATTCATATTTTAATATTTACAAATGTGTAAAATCATAATAATTTCCACAGATCTGTAAAAATAAAATAATAAAATGTACAAATATTTGTTTAATATGCTGTATTCCAGTTTGGATTTCCTGTTTCTTTTTAAGTTTAATATTCACAAATCTGTAAAAATATAATAATAATTGTAAAATAAAATGAAATCCATTTTACTGTCAGTTTATAGATAATGTGTAATGATTGTAAACAGGTCCAAATGACCTAAACTGACCCCACAGTGAGCACAAGCAGTGGTTTCAGTTGAACCTGACCTCAGCTGAAGGTAACCCCAGGGCTTTTCCCACACCGTCAGTGAGACCTGGGCACTTGATCCTGGAAATATAGAATGCATCCCTTGTAAAAACATACAGAAACAGGAGAAGCTGGGCTGTCCTGTCTGAGTTTCAGGTCTGACACGACGATGTGCGGCTGATGTTTTTATGCCATCTTATCTGCAGTGACCGAGAGTGAGATACAACCTCTCTTTGTTGTGCACCGAGAGCAGATGTTTGCAGATATCACAGCGAGATCGTGACATAGTGTTGCTTTCAGCTGTGAATTTAAATGAAAATGCTTTGAAAGTGGCGATACACCCCTCACCTGCTTCAGACTCTCTTTCTGCTGCTTTTGCAATATTTAGTATACACTCCACGATGTGTGCATTTTCTGTATGCATGAAGTATCTGCGATGACATGCTTTGTTTGCAGAAATTATGCAGCACACTGCATGCAATACATCATCCAATGATACATTGCACTTATCTCAGTTTTGTATTTCCAGCATTAAGAACTGAAAGTGATATCACCTCTCTTTCACTCTTTATATGTGTATATTTCTATTTAGCTTTATTTATTTTTTATTTCAGTTTTTACTGTGGTCTGCCTGTGCACGGTCATGTGATTTTGAGGAGGCGTGGCTTTGGAGAGAGAACCATTTCAAATCATAAAGGAATAGTTTACCAAAAAATGATAATCAGCTGAAAATACTCACCCTGAGGCCATTGAAGATATAGATGAGTTTGTTTGTTTGTTTGTTCATCAGAACAGATTTGGAGAAATTTAGTATTCCATCACTGTCTCACCAATGGATGCTCTGCAGTGAATGGGTGCCGTCAGAATGAGAGTCTAAACAGCTGATAAAAACTTCACAATAATCCACACCAGTCCAGTCCATCAGTTAAAGTAAAGCCAAAAGCTTTGTGTTTGTATGAAACAAATCCATCATCTGTTCCCATGAAGAAACAAACTCATTTACATCTTGGAAGTCCTATTACTATTACTATTAATTTAAAGAGCTAGAAACCTTATATATAGATATAATTTTTTCCCTAGAACTTTAGGTCTTTTGTAATAAGAAAGAGGTTTCTTTGCTCAACTTATTGTGCTACAAATAACTTTTGAGGCTGAAGTTTCTGCTGCTCTCATTCTGTGCTCTTATCTGTTCTGGTGTTTGCTGGTAAGCAGTTTGCTGAGAATTTCAAGGCCTTTCTTGATGTTCCTCCCGCCCGATGGAAACGGCCTTACGATTAGATTTTGCTGCGCTCAGC
Organism: Carassius auratus; assembly: GCF_003368295.1. Classification (NCBI taxonomy): domain Eukaryota; kingdom Metazoa; phylum Chordata; class Actinopteri; order Cypriniformes; family Cyprinidae; genus Carassius; species Carassius auratus. Next base: position 17,916,148 of record NC_039277.1, on the reverse strand, counting down.
GTTTGGAAATCACCGGCGCAGTCAGAGAGTTTGAGACTTGATAAGCTCACGGGCCTCTGATGCTTTAATCAAACTCTTTACAGAGTTTAATTTCAGATAAGATACCATGTGCTCAAGTGTGACTTATCTTGAACGGAAGCAAGGAAAATAGTAAATCAAGGTAATTTGGGGGTTATTGTATTCATGTGTTGCATGCAGCACAACATTTACATGCATATTGCTGTTCTTTACTGGGAATACTGGACGTGATTTTCACATTACGCTGCATTTTATTTTACTATTCACCATGGTAATTTAATTAACTCTAATTCTTACGCATGTTCTTAGTGCACAAAAGTGTAGGTCATGTTGATTCATTTTCTTGTTCGTACAAAACTAGTTCATTGAAATTAATCATTTGCATCTCATAGTACTTTTGTTCGGAGATTTGAATGAATATAATTTATCTCAATAAGCTGTTTATATGACCTAGAATTCTGTAATATAATAATATTGAGATATTAGTGTGCACGCAAGCATGTCACTGTGCATATTATGTTATATTAGCATAATAATAATTATACTCTGCATTATTTCCTGCCTGTTTCACTGTATATGATGTTATGGCAGTGAAATGCATTAAGAATGCTGCTGCATCTTTTTTTATACAATTACAACTGGTAATGAATGTAGTTGATGGAAGAAAAAAAATATAATAAGACATTTGTTTGGTTTTTCAACCAATTTCCACTCTCATCTGCAATTAAAATGAGGAGGATTTAATTGCATTTGCATCCAAACTAATATTTTATTCCCTCTTTTTTTCTCTCTTGTATGGCAGTTTCTTACAGGAGGCTGTATGTCAAAGAAGAGTATTGCAGCATGAGCGCTGAGCATGTCACAGATGCACCTGCAGCGGGCCGCAGGAAGCACACACAATAGAGTTTGTGTCAGCTCTAAGCATCCTGCGTGCTTCCTGTCCGGGAGGAAGTTAAGATCCCTTTGGATCCGTGCACATGCACATTAACATCCCTTTCACACATTTACAAACACGTAAGCTTAACGTCAACAAGAGAATTCTTTCTTAAGGCACATTCCTATTCTTATCGTGCATGAATACTCAGTGCACGTTTGTGTCAAAATGTTATAATTCTGAAACAGAATTGCTTTTCAATACCTCTTACTTTTCATTACTTTTCACTGTCCAATCAATTCTCAAAATTTGTTGAAAATGTACTCACCTTTGGGCATTACATCACTTAGCAGTTTATCAGTTAACATCTTGTGAAGCAAAAAGCTGCATGTTTGTAAGAAACAAATCCATTGTTAAGGTAGTTTAACTTTAAACCTTTGTTTCTGGTCAAAATATGAGTCCATAATAACACTTGACCTCAAGTGAAAGTAAAGTCCTTCCCCTGTTGTCCTCTCACATTAAAATCCACTGACATATTTGTTTAAAACTGCTTTGGACTGTTCTCCCTCATAAACATTGCTTGATCTGTGCATAGTTTTTTTCTCTTGATTCAGATTCAGGACTTTATCACTGAAGAAATCAATATTATGAATAGAGGACTCACATTTTTGTCATAGCCTTAATAATGGATTAGTTTCTTATAAAAACAAAGCTTTTCAACTCGCTAGATGTCAACTGATAGATTAGACTGCTGTTGATTACTTGTGGATTATTGTGATGTTTTTATCAGCTGTTTGGACTCTCATTCTGACGGCACCCATTCACTGCAGAGCATCCGCTGGTGAACAAGTTATGTAATGCAAAATTTCCCCGAATTATGTTCTGATGAAGAAAAAACTAAAACTTCAGAATCTTGGATGGCCTGAGGGTGAGTATATTTTCAGCAAGTTTTCAGAAGAAGTAAACAGTTTGCTCTTTCATGTTGACTGAAAGGGAACTTACAATATAAGAGCGTCATAAGTGCTGGACGTGCATCACTGATTTTAAATGCTCTTCATATTTAGGTGTATTACAAAACTAATTTGGCACAAGCAGATTTCAGTTCCAGTTGGACGGGCAGCTTCCAGTCTGAGCAGTTATTGATTTTTGTCTGGCCTTTTAACACAGTAGCACAGTTTAAAAACAGAGAGGTTGCAGGCCGGATGGAGTAATGTGGTGTTTTGGTTTTCTTGTCACGGGATTTGTATTTGGTCATTTTCTATTTGTAGTCCACATGTGTCCACAGAAGTAGGAAGTGACCTTCCAGTCCTGGAAGGGACAACAGCAACACTCAAGGAAACGTCATGATCGTCACTCTCTCCTGCTGTGTGAAAGAGGCTTCCAGTCAATATTTGTATTGCTTTAGTAATTATAATGCCCTATTGATTTAATGCAGGTCCAATGCCTTGAATGAGATGCACAATATGTAATTTTATATTCTGATGGAGGGCATGAGCCGCTAATAGCTCGCTGTCATCAGTGAAACAGAGTTATAAAATGTTCTGGAGCAGGATTGGTCAAGCAAACCAAGCAAGACGGATGTTCTTGTGATGTAACAGGCTTTAGTTTGTCACCTTTAGAAATCACCTTGACTGAAAGGCTTCAAAAATGTCAATTAGAGGTTTCAGAAAGGTGATGTAACACTGTTGAACAGGTTAATGGGACATTAATATGATTTATAATATTATATGTAGCATATATTTTCTTTTCTAGTACATGATTTAATCTCATTTAAAAGATCATTCGTTTTTCCTTTTTAAAAATATTTCTATATAGTTTTTATTTTATTTATTTTTCAATGTTAATAATAAGTAAATAAATAAGAAATGTTGCAACTTGCTAAAACAAAATAAGTTTTATATAAATGTAAATATATTTTATTATTATTATTATTATTAACAAAAAATAGATGTATCATGCTTAAATCATTTAGATTCAGTAAGTTTTACTGAACATAAAGTGTTGTCTGTGTGTCTGTTACTTATGTTGTTTTATAAAAAGCATACAGTGTGAAAGATAATGTTGATTATATTTACAGTAGGTTTAATATTTTCAGTGTTTGATTTGCATTTGAACACAAATATGGGTTTGGCGCTGATGCTTCTGCCTGCTTTGTGAATACTGCAACCTATTTTTTTGGCCACCAATATAAATATGCTGCTTTTGTGTGTGACGTGAAACAGGTCTATTGTTTTGCTGCCTTAAACTAGAGCGATTTCCTTCTGGAGATGAAAAACGAGTTTCTAACAGGCACACTTCCAGTTGACCCAGTGGATTGGGTTTAATTTTCAGCCTTTACCATTTAACATTTCCTGAAACTATATCACTTTTGCAGTGTGCTCTGCATCAGTTTGGGCATGCACATGCACAGGGCATTGAGTGCAGGTTGATTCTGAGTCTTTGAAAGCACACTGATTATTTCATTACGTTCTGGTATAATGGCCAGATCTTGTGATGCATCAAACCTCAAGTGTTCCTGAACTACTCTGAATCCACTGAAGATCTTTTGTAATGCCCACCTCATTGATGTACTCTAATGAGACGCATGTTCTAATGCAGCAGAACACTATAAGATCTTGGCAGTATCTAAGATAAGCTTTTGTTCTGTGAGTTTCATTACTGGATTCAGTGAAACATTCATAATAGGGTCATTTATCTTTTCAGTGGGCTGTCAGCTGGGATTTTTGATTCCAGCCTAAAGATGTTTTATCACCGTCCACGTGTGCCAGAACAGAACCCAATAATGAAAATATTCTCCAGTCTTTGGTCTTGCTGTATATCATTTATTATTATCATTTATTTTGTTAGTGTTGCATGCTATTCCTCGTGCTTGGTAAAAGGAATAGTTCACCCAATAATTTATATTTGCTGAAATCTCAAGACATCCTAGAAGCAATTAAGTTTTTTTTTCCTTCATCAGATCAGATTTGTAGAAATGTGGGATTGCATCACTTGTTCACCAAAGGATCCTCTGGAGTGAATGGGTGCCGTCAGAATGAGAGCCAAACAGCTGATAAAACATCACAATAATCCACAGTCATTCTTAAGTTCAAACAATTGCTTATGGGTAAAGTCCTCTATCCATAATATTGACTCCTTCGATTAAAAGGTTATCTTGTCTGAATCAGGAGAGGAATATGCATAAATGGAGCACTTTTCACAAGCAAAAACAGTCTAAAACAAGTATGTTGGTGTATTTTAATGTGAGAGGAGAACAGGGGATGGAAGTATTATGGATTATGGATTTGTATTTTGGCCAGAAGTAACAGTATAAAGTTAAAAACAACATAGTTTTATAGCTTTTCTGAAGAAACAAACTGATCTACATCTTGGATGGCCTGATGGTGAATACATTTTCATGAAATGTTAATTTTGGGGGGGAAACTATTCCTTGAAGAAACAAATTTCTTTTGCCATTCATTCACGCCAAACCCATATGACTTTTTTCTTCTGTGGAACACAAAAAGGAGAAATGCTGCTTTAGTTGCTCTTTTCTACACAAGTGCAGTCTTGTGAATCGAATGCTTCCAAACTTCAAAAAGGACAAAAACACCATGAAACTATCCGAAAGAAAGTCATACGGGTTTGAAACATCATGAGGGTGACTAAATAATGATTCCACATATCAACACCCAGAACAACACATAAAAGAAGTGTCAAATCTAGTTATTTTGCAGTTTTTGCATGCTAAAATGTCAGCTTTAAATATGCACATTCCTGCTGACTCGTCAGTATTCCTAGCTGACACTTTAACTGTATCCTTAAATTTAAGTGTATATTTTCACAGGAGCACTGGTAATTATTTATGCAAAAGTATGAGATAACAGATGGAAATAATAAACAAATATTAAACTAAAACCTGGATAATGCTATGTAGCATGATTATGTGAAATATTGGTGCAGTGCGATTGCTCTAGCCGTGAGATTTTTTGTTGTTGTTGGTTTATGGCGGCTCTTGTCTGGGCATGTTAGTGAAGGAGTTTTCCTTTTATGTGGTGACTCAACCCTTGGCCCGGTGTCCTTTGATTTATCACAGGCAGTTATTGTTGCAACCTGTGTGTTTCAGTGCCGGAGGTTTCCCACTGCGTGCCTCAGTTTCGGTGGAGGCGCTCAGGTGTTTGGAATGTGATTGCAGAGGGAGTGTCAGGCAGAAACCTTTATACAGTGGACACAAGATCAACAACTGAATTTACTGATGTGTTTACATGTAGAGAATATTTACATGCTTGGCACACATTTAGCTTAATTACTGCTTCATGTCTGTCTATCTATCTATCATTAACTAAAAAAAACATTTTAACAAATTTGTCTATTACTGTAATAAAAATAGAAATATCATATCAGTTGATTTATATATTTTAATCATTCTATTTGCATATTTATAAACTACTGTTCTGTTAAGATTGACGTGAAATTTATCGAGACAGCACAGAATTAGAAATAGATTTTCATGTCTTTATAGCAATATAAAATTATTACTTAAAATATTAAATATTACATGACCGTTATTTTACAATTTTATAATTACTGAAGCTCTTTTTTCTTTTTTACTGGAAACAGTACGAATAACCTTGATTATGACAGGTGCTTTAGAGTTATCAGTAGATCATAATTACATAACTCATAATCTGCCACATCCTGTGATGGACACTTTGTCCATCTTGATTGATTAATTGTGCCTGTGTGTGTGTGTGTGTGTGTGTGTGTGTGTTTATGATGCTCACTGACCAGAAACAGGCTTTTTACTTTTGTCCCACATGATGTGAAATCCTCCACGCTCAGTTTGAATAATGAGAATCTGAATTTCAAACCCAGTTTGAGGATTTAATTTCCATGACACTGTGCTATTGAGAAAAATGATAGTATATTCTTCTCCTTTCATGTCTTTTGCATCATTGCAGAAACTGTCAAATGAAACTGTACACCTGTGGGGATGAAGACTTCACAGGAATTAACCACCCACCTCGAAGATGTCCCATATTACCTGCAGGGCTGATACAGATGAAGCTGATGTCAGTAAGGCTTCTGTTCTGTTACCAGTGAAACATACAGGAGTCTTGCCCGAGCGCATGGATTCAGGATGTGTTGACAAGAGAATAAATGCAATTTATTAACTGTAAATCAGTGTCAGATCTGTAGCAGAGATGTTACTAAAACACTTCCTTCTTCACATGGTTCTCTGGTAAACAGCGTGTTTTCTGCCAGGCGACGAGAAAGAAGAAATAAAACGTGTTTATTGTGCACAGTCAATTGTGTTTAGACTGAATTCAGTTGACTAAATCACATTTCATCTTAGAAGCAAAAGAAGGGAATAAGAGAATATATATTGCATTAAAATGCAGTTACATTATGCATTAATATACAGTGGGATATTATTTTATGACCATAAACCAGTTAACTGTATTGCATTCGTACATGTATTATTGTTTATTTGCAATTATACACTTAAATGTTGTTTAAATAATGTAACTGCAACAAAGACCAATGCATTTATTTATTTATTTGTGTGTGTGTGTGTGTGTGACCTGTATCATCTGTCTAATTGAACCTTTTAATTTTTTTCTCATTGAATCTTTTCAAAGTTTAGTTTAGTTTAGTTTCATTATTTTCTCCTGATTTCGGACCAAATGTAAGACTTCCATGTCCATTCATTCATCCATTAAAGTCTCTATGTGTTAATTGCATTTATTTAGCATTTTATTTTATTATTTTATTTTATTTCTCCTGATTTTGGGGGAATGTTATCTGGACATGTTTTTGTGAGATTTAGCCATATATCCGTATCTTCTAAAGTCGATCTCAAAAGTATGCAGTGTCAAATTCACTTCATTTTTCACCTCTCGATGGTTTTCTCATGTCTGTGTTACATCGCGGTCCCAGAGCTGAAGTGAAACACTCAAGCTGAAATCAAACAGCCAAACTTGTTTCCTCACCAATTACAGCCACTTCCAGGAATTTTGTGCTGTGATTTTTTTTCTTTTCACAGAATGAACCCAACAATCTTGAGTAATTGTGCACCTAAGAAAGCATCAACACACTGTGGCATGTGCAGTCAAATGAGGTCTTGCATTGTACACAAAATCAATAGAATCAGCCAAGTTTTGATTAGGTTTTGTTTTGTTCAAGCTGAATTATTCACTTAAACAATACTTACAGTTACAGTACATCACTTAAAGGAATCCAAGGGTAATAGCTTAATCAATTTGAATGATATTACAGTAGATGGCATTCTCCAAGCATTCCTGTTGTCTGGGAAGAAGGCCGTTCCTGATCACTGGAAAATCCCTGTGTTGTATGATCAGTAGTGGCTCTAGATCGTAAACACTCAATGGCACAGTAAACGCTGTGCCATCTATTTTTTTTTTTTTTTTTTTGAAATTATTTGGCAATGGAAAATACAGTACTGATTAAAAGTTTGGGGTCAATAAAATTTTTGGTTTTGAAAAAAGTGTCTTCTGCTCACCATGGCTGCATTTATTTGATCAAAAATACAGCAAAAACAGGAAAATTGTAAAATATATTTAATAAAATGTAAAATAACTAATTCTGTTTGAATATAGTTTAAATTTTAATTAATTCCTGGGATGCAAAGTTACATTTTCAGCATCATTTCTCCAGTCTGCAGTTTCATATGATCTTTCAGAAATCATTCTAATATCCTGAGTTGCTTCTTATTATTATCAATTTTATCATTATTATAAAGCTGCATCCATCATCTTTCTCTCTTTCTTTTCAGAGTGTTTTTTGACCAATCCACCCATCCGCATCCACAGATAATGCCAGTCTGTCTCCCATCCGGCTGTCCGCCCAATGGGAATGTCACCAATGACGTACCATAATGAACAACATCCATCCATCATCCAAGTTGAGCCGGGAGAGACGCCTGCGTGCTGCTGAGGTATTGATGCTGTTCTGTGCTGTGAACGTGTTTGGCAGGACTCGTATCTAAAAGCTCTGTCTCAGATGAGCTTTTGCAGACAGTGGAGCTGAGATGGAGAGATGGGAGTCATAATAACAGGACAAATACTCTCAGAGGTTTCTCATTCAGAGCTGTGGAGAATTCATTAACTTCAGTCCGGAGTCAAAGGATTAGTTCACTTTCAAATGAATATTTCCTGATAATTGAATCACCCCCACATCATCCATGATGTTTATGTTTTTCTTTCTTCAGTCTAAAAGAAATTAAAGTTTTTGATGAAAACATTCCAGGATTATTCTCCTTATAGTGGACTTCAATGTCTACTAAACGGTTGAAGGTCAAAACTGCAGTTTCAGTGCAGGTTCAAAGGGCTCTACATGATACCAGATGAGAAATAAGGGTTTTATCTGGCAAAACAATCAGTCATTTTCAAAAATAAATAAATAAATAAAATCTATATGCTTTATAAACAGAAATGCTCGTCTTGTATACTCTGTGATGCCGTGTCCATGACTTCATGTAATACCAAAAATGCTCATCACAGAGCAGTGCAGGAAGTCCACTATAAGGAGAATAATCCTGGGATGTTTTCAACGACTGAAGAAAGAAAGACGTAAACATCTTGGATGACATGGGGGCGAGTAAATTATCAGGACATTTTCATTTGAAAGTGAACTATTCCTTTAAGGCTGGAATACAAAACACGACTTTTGCCCTGATTTTCCCACGATTTACAATCTGGAGAAGTTGAAGATAGTGTACAGCCCTCAGTCAGTTTTTGTGACAATATACAAAATCTTTATAATGTTTGTATAATTCCTGGCACTTTCAAATCTGTTCCGATTTTGTGTAGTGTATTCCAACTTTTACTTCTAAAAGTTTCAACTAAAAATCCAAAATTATAAATGGAAACAAATGAGTCAGTTGATGAGATTCAGTAAGAGTGCAACTATAAAATAGTCATTGTGTTCTGGGTGGTCTGCTAAGTTGCCTCTTTTGTGTGTTCGTATACCATGGTTCACCTACTGACATGGAATATATTGACATTCATAGAACTTCAAGCACACTGACTGTGCAGCTTCACCGAAACCTGTGAGTTCTTTGAATGGACACAAAACATTTCTGAATGAGGTCAATGTACAGCGTCCAAGCCCCAGTGATGACAGCTTTATGTCCTTCTGAGCTGTTTGGTGGGTTTAGTCTGTGCTGAGATGGGCAGTGTCAGCTGGCTCCCTGGCTAGTGTTTGCACCTGGCGTCTGTCAGTAGCTGCTGTTTGACATTTATTTAAACCACTTCCATATTAAACTGAGGCTGTTGCAGGGACAAGGTTCCTCTCTTTGCCTTATTTTGTAGTTTTAGTAACATTCTAGTCTTTGTTTGTGCACCAAATGTAATAATTTTGTTGACTCTGTTTGAAATAAACAGTCCATTTTTGCTATCACCTGCTCAAATTAGTGCCAATCAAACTGAATTCTAGCCGAGTAATAATAATAATAATAATAATAATAATAATAATAGGGTTCTATGTATTCCGCAGTGTGGAAAAATCAGACAGAATTGCAGATTCCAGTCAAGTGGCAAAATATGAAAATCAAAAATAGGTCTGTACAGTTAATGAAACTGTGATACATCTATGAATATTAAACTGCAAAAAGACTATTATTTAAATATGAATTCCACAAATTTGCTTTAAATCCATAAAAAACATAAAACAGACATCACAGAAAAAACATTTCATAGGAGACAAGTATTGTTAAAATTGTTATCAATTATACAATTATTGAAGTTTGATTAATATTTTTTTTTGTTATAATATACACACACACACAGAGAGATATAGTTGCATTACAGTCATGATAATTGTATGTGCTTAATTGTCTGAAGATGATTCATTATACAGTGTTACTATGTGAATCTTCTTTAAAAGAGTTTTGGGTGAAATGCGACCAGGGCATGTTCTCCACCCATTTCTGAATGATTAGTTTTTTTTTTAGAAGAGCAAGTAAAATCCTGTTTTCCAGGCTCCGAAAATATCTGGCATTTGTCAGAAAAGCTTTCATTTTTGAGGGCCTTTGAAAATGTAAAAGTGCACAGAACAACCTGAGAGTGCATCAGTGTTCAGGAGGATCTTTGTCCTCGTGCATTTTCCTCGAGCAGTGGGTGTCTCATATTCGCTGGCTGTTGCTAGGCTCAGAGGACGCTGACTGTTGGAGCAGTGCAGTCTGAATGCCACAATCTCTCTCTGTCACCTCCTTCATCTCCTCTGGCACCTCTGACCTTAATGTGTGAGGCAAACAAACCAGGATCCCGTTCACATTTGCCTGGAGCGTGTCATGCAGATATCAGCTAGAGCACGGTCAGATATCAGTGTGCATTTGACTGATGACTCAGTCGTTTAAAACCACACCGGTGTGTTTAAGGATTAATGTACAAAAATCGTGCCACATCCACAATCTTTATTGAAATGTGGTGGATTCATTTTAATATGGTGGCTGAAAGGCATTTTGCATTTACAGGGCTTGCTTTTGGTAAAGTGATGAATACATTTTAGATCCGGAGATATGCTGAAATAACGCCGCCAGGTTCAAGATGTGCTTCAGAGTGAGTGAGATTAATGGAGTTTAAAGGAAATGAAGATGATCCCTGTGCAAATATTAGCAGGTTTAGTGAAGGTGGAGGCAGAGATATTGCTATATGTGGCAGAGAGAGAGATGCACATGATAACTGTAGAAATCATTTTTACTGATCAAAACAAATCAATAGATAGCTCCATTACAGTGTACAGGGTAAGTTTGGGGTTTAATGCCATATTCAAGCTTGAACTTTATATTTTGGGGTCGATGCTTGAGGGCTCTTGTTAAATCAAACAATCCTAACTAAATTTTACTTATTTGAGCTTTAATTTCTACATGAATGAATTGAGAACAAATCTATATATTTTCAATTATTTATTAAGTGTAAGTAATATATATTAATATATATAGTATATATATATATTTATATATAAAGCACGGCATACATAAATATTTACATTAAAATGTAACTTAGTCGGAGCTTTAATTTCTACATGCATGAACTGAGAACTATATATATATATTTTTTTTTTTTTTCAATTAATTTATTTAGTGTCATTTATACATACACACACACATAACACATATATTATATATATATATATTAGAGTATACAGGTATATAAATATTTACTTATTTTAGTTTGAGCTTTATAATTGTTACATGCATGAACTGAGTGCAGATTAATTTATTTTTTAAAATAACATGTTACATGTTAAAAGTAGCAAATATTTTCTCCTGTATATATAAATGTTTGCTATTTTCTGGGGTTTAATATTTACATTTTAATATTACTATAAGCAAATTATTAAAACAAATGTCAATAACTTATTCATTAATTAATTATGATATTTAATACATGATCACCACACACTGTCAAAGAAGGTATACATATTACACTTCATTTATTAAACAAGCTTTTGTGATATTACATTATTTGTTTGGAGCTTTATGTTGCTTTTAGTTGGTGGTATATAAAAATATAACTCTCTCCTTTTCTTATATTATTCAACACTCCTTGCCGATGGGATGGATTTATTTTTTATCAATTTATTTATTTATTTATTTTTCAGTTTTTACATGCTTTGATTTGGATGACTGGAGAGAAAACTGTAATGTGAGATGGGATCGATGTAGAGCCTTATGAGAATTTAGCAATAAATAAACAGATAAGTAAATCATTATTTCTAATATTGGCTTTTACTCCCTCCATCCCAGAGTGTATTTATTGAGCAGTTTGTGCACCGTTGGTTCCCAGATGCGTTTGGAAACCCTATCCAGGTATGTTTTAATAATCTCCGCACATATTCTGTTGCATGAACAGCTCACTTCTACAGCACGTGACACATGCCTTTGGGCGACTAGGGCCTGAAATCTAGATAACAAGCCAACTTAATTGTATATTTGCATTCTTGAACTCTCGGCCTGTTGTAATGCTCTCATCAAAATGCATCTTTTCTCAGGAGGGTTGTGTAATTCAATCCAAGCATCAAACAGATCTCATCCTAAAGGCAAACCATCAGCTTTACTGAAAGCAAAGGCATGTTATTGTATAGTATGAAATTACATATTGCTGTCTGCCACGCTGGATACTCTTCTGCTCGTCTCTTTAAACCCAGTCCAGCTGCACAAACATCTCTCCCCGTCTGACCTGCTCCCATCATAAACACACATCTGTTCAATTAGGATGGCAAACCCCGAGATCAGAGCTTGAAATGTACCAACGATTGTGTGTATAACAGGTACAGTATGTGAAGTTTCACAGGGTGTCTGAGTTCTGGTGGATTTAACCTGAACATTGTGTGCAGAGCTGAACTGCCTTCATCCAATGTACAGAACAACGTGTGAAATAAACTAGAGGAACATTACTTTACTTATAGTTTGCTCGTGCAACCTTGTTTCTTTTAAAGGAATGGTTCACCCAGAAATAAAAGTCCGCTGAGAACTCAAACTCATCTGCATCTTGGATGGCCTGAGGGTGTCTTTATCAGAAGAGATTTGGAGAAATGTATCATTCAATCAATATGCTCATCAATAGATGCTCTGCAGTGAATGGGTGCCGTCAGAATGAGAGTCCAAACAGCTGATAAAAACATCACAATAATCCACACCAGTCCATCAGTTAATGTCTTGTGAAGGGAAAGGTACAGGTTTGTAAGAACCAAATCCATTATAAAGATATTTTTTAACTTTAAACTGTTGCTTCTTGCTAAAATACAAGCCCTCTATCCATAATATTGCTTCTTTCAGTGAAAAAGTCACCCAGTCTGAATTAGGAGAGAACCACGCACATATCAAATACCGTTTGCAAACCAAAACAGTTCTAAACAAATATGCGGTCGATTCTGAGGATGGACTTTTTCCCTGGAGGAAGAATTATTATGGATTATGGACTGGACTGGAGTGGAGTGGATTACTTGTGGATTATTGTGATGCTTTTATCAGCTGTTTGGACTCTCATTCTGATGGCACCCATTCACTGCAGAGGATCCACTGGTGAACATGTGATGCAATGCTACATTTCTCCAAATCTGTTCTGATGAAGAAAAAAACTCATCTACATCTTAGATTGCCTGAGGGTGAGCACATTTTCAGCAAATTTTCATTTTTGGATGGTTACTTTAAGCATAACCTTGCTTCTTCTAAAATTATTTAAAATAAATCAAAATAGACCCAAATGAGACAATTGTTGCTGATTTCGTTTTGACTTTGAATTTTGCTCAATTTACTGTTTCAGACATTATTGTCAACTCTTCTGAGAAATCTGTGAAACATCTGAAAGGCTGAAAAGAAGTATGAAAATGCATTTGAAACATGCACTTTTCTAAACTTTTTTATATATATATATAATTCCAAGTGAAACTGGATATTCAATAAAAAAATAAAAAAAAAAACAGGAGAGGCTTGATTTTATCAATCAGCAATTGACTGGATGGTGAGAATTGACTCTAAAGAAGCAGAAATCTAATTAAGAGGGAACCTTTATTTAGATTTTATGTTGAGTATAAGTGAAGTATATATTTGCTTCATTTAATTTCATTTCTGTCAAGGAGAAACAATTGAGGTTTTTCTTGAAAGTTTAGCAGCATAACTATGTTTTTGTATTTCTCAGCATGTTTTCAGCATTATCAGTGCTCTCTGTATGCATTTCCCATTTGCAAAGTCACTATTCTGACTATTTCTTCCAATTATACAATACTGATCGATGATCTTAGTCTGCCAGATTAATGATTTGTTTCTCCTGGTTTAGCCTCCTTATGGATCACTGATTTATATTTATATTTTCACAACAGCATGCAAAGAGTAAGAATGGATTCAAATGCTTCTCTGAAAGCTCTTTTGTGTTAGAGAAATCTTTACTCCTCCACAACCACAAGCACTCGCCAACTACTCCAGAAGCCCCATTGTGTGGCAATGTGCATTGCATACAGTACCGGTTGTGTTTCAACAATCGTCTGCATTGTGTTTGCTTCTCTTAGTAAGACACACACACTGAGAGCAGTGTACATACTGTACATACTGTCTGCTGTAGCAGTGATTTCCTCAGAAATAAAAGCATGCAGACATCACAATTTGCCTTGTCTGATTCATAGAAAAGTGCAACAAAGTTCTTATTCCCAATTTTAACCCTGTAAAGCCTGACATATAAAATATAGTCAAACAGCATTTTGAATGGTTTTTAGAAAAAATCTAGTTTGCGTATGTTTTTTTGAGTATCATATTTGAAACATTATAGTATTTAAAAATGAGAATACAGAGGAAAAACACCGTATTTTTATTCAGAGCATCAAACTGAGCACAAATAACACAGTTTGGTGCAGATGCTGATATTTATATTGACAAAAATTAAAAATGAAATATAGCCTGTAATGTAAATCAATGAGATCTTTATAACAAACTACTTACATAAAATGCATGTCAATATCAGTTGTTACTCAATATCCCCTAATATTTTTGTCTTGTTAAGAAGATATTTAAATAATTAGTTTTAGTTTTTAACATACAGTATAATGCAATGAAATACAATGATGATTGAGAGATGAACAAAGAATTGTTCCACAAAAGCCTGATGATTTAATACTCACATTCCAACATGATTTTTCTAAGAATTATATATGGATAAACATGTAAACTTAAGTTGCTTCAGTGCCGTAAGTGTTCATCTTGAAATATTACTAACAAAATCAAATTTACTTTTACGTTTACTTCATAAAATTCTGCCAATAATTCACAGCAAAATGACAAATGAACAACGACCTGACATTTATACTTGCTAGAAAAGTCTAAACTATGAATCAAATAACAGAAGGCATGTAGTAGATGTTTCAGCAAGGTTAATCATTTAGATGCTTAGAAAATTGATTTATAGGGTTCAATTATTAGCAAGGTATTACAGCATCTGAGTTCTGTACTGCGGAGATTAACGTGTCAAAATCTTTTTGCTTAAAAGCGTTCCTAAGTGCATGTTGTTCTAAAGAAATGAATTGTCTTCATAGTCTCATGAAATGAGATCGCTTTTGAAACTCTAGAGAAGGTTAAGGCTCTTTTTCTGACAAACCTCTGAGCAAGCCTCTCAGTTTAATCTTATTCTCAGTACTGAATCAGTCGAGATATTAAATAGACATTTGAGATTTTTATTTCCTTTAGGAACTCAGAGCAGTTACATGCAGCAGTATCTGGGTGAAAGGTGGAATACTGTACAAACCTAAGAAAGGGAATCTGTGAGAAAAAGCCATCAGGTGTGTTGAGGAATGTCAGGTGTGGTCTTGTTGAGGAAACCTTGCGGCTGGAAGATATGTGTTCATTTCCCACTGTGCCAAACGGCATGAATGAACTCGCTGTAAAGCCACAAATATGCAGTCGGCATTTCTGTGGAGGTTTCCTCTGTTCATTCACTTCCTTAAAGATACAATGTTTTAATTAATAGCTTAAAATGTCAAAAATAAATAAATCATAAACATGGCCATCCTCTGTTTCCACCTAAACAAGAAAAAATGCATAAATATATATAAAAAAAAGAGTAAGTTACTATCTTTTTTGTGGCATTTATTAGTAGTAGTAGCAGTATTTGCATTGCATTGCATTATTTATAATGTTTTTGCATTCATTAATTACTACACGTCCACCGATTGCATTCACATTAATCCGATGTGTAAAATAATACTGTGCATTTATAATGTCTTTGCTATACTGTATGTGCATCATATTTGTCACACAAAATTGAATTATAATTAATTTTGAAATAAAAATAACTTATTTAATAACTAAAATAATGTCTGAACAGATGGAAACTTTTTTGCATTACAAGACTGAAGGAGAGGATGAACAGCTATGTGCACTTCCCTAACTGTCTGGTCTGTGTCAGCAGCAACCAAATCAGACATAAGATGACTTTTAGGACGGCTGAGAGGACAACTGGTGTGCACCTGCCCAACCTTCAGGACTTGTACAACTCCAGAGAGAAGAAACGGGTGGAGAGCATCATCACAGTCCTCTCTCATCCCAACCACAGCCTGTTTGTACTCCTGCACTAGAACATCCAGGCACAGGAGCGGTTCCCTCCAAGCCATCTCCACCTTAAATAGCTAACACACCAATTATTATTTTTATAGTTCAGTACTCTTATGGTGCTTATTCCAGCTGAGTGTTAGATACTCACTGTGTAAATGCATATGTATTATTTATACAGTACATAATGTACACATTTGTACACAAGTCTTCTGATTCTAGATGATATATCTTTCTATTATTTTGTGTTATGTGTGTGTGTGTGTGTGTGTATGTGTGTGTGTGTGTGTGTGTGTGCGTGTGTGTGTGTGTGTGTGTGTGTGCGTGTGTGTGCGTACCCAGAGCTCCTGGAAACCACAACAAACTAATGTGTTTGTGCGCACTTGGTAAATAAAAGTTCATTCTGATTCTGATTCTTAATCAGGTTTGGTGTTAACAGATTTAAAACAGGTTTGCTCATTTTCTTTTTTTTTCTTTTCTTTTCATTTTGTTTTGTTTTGTTTTTAATTCCAAAATAAGTCCATTTATTTCCTTGATTTACAATATTGAAGCATCAGTCAATTCTTCTTATTATTATTATTTATTTTAGTTATTATTAAACTAATAATAATTAATATTATGAAAGCAATGTATACATTTTATACTGATATTTTAGTGCATAATACAAATTATTTTTATTATTATTATTGCTGAGGTGAAAACATTGTAAAACTGTTCTGAAAATTGTCATAGTGCTAAAAAGTCTTAATGGCTTTAAAGTTTAAAATAGACTTTGGTCTATTTTTTTTTTCTTTTTTGTGCTGGCTTCTACATTTTAGTGAGATCCATCCATTACATGCAGGAAGCTGCATTCACATGTCTGTCATTGTAAAGATCTCTTGACTTTTTATGTTATTGATCGTGTGATTTTGAGCTAATGTGATTGTTCGTGTGATATGAAGTCTCTTGATACAATTTTCCAACTCCTGTCATTACAGATGAATTTACTAAATTAAGAAATTAATCCTGTTTAGACATGTCAATGAAATGCTGGAGTCGATGCATTAGCCCTAAAAGCATCTCAGATTACTCTGTGGTTGCGCTTTCCATTCAAGATGGAAAAATCTGCGTGTGTTGTGGAGCAGAGGTCTTGCATGGACAACAGATTCAGACACGGACAAGTACATGAGAAACTGGGACAAATGAGTGATGTGTCCGTGTAATGTAGGACACTTGGACACACTACTGAAGGTTGCTGCATTTGTGTGTTAAGTAATCGGGGCATGATTCATTGTCTTCACATGTTGTTTGCCATCTCTTGAAACATAACATGGAAGACCTCATTTCTAATTCAATTCACTTGTTTAGATCGGATGCGTTTCCTGTGACATGCATAATGAAAGCATGGTTATTATGCATATACAGATATTATCATACTTCATGTTTACAGTGTAAAGTCGTGGCTTCGATCCCTCAGAGTGAAATATGTGTTGCCTGTAGCTGGAATGAAAGACATGAACCACATGAACACTGTGTAGTAATACTGCATGTCTTGAGGTATTTGAGGTCTATAATGACATTGTGGAAACATGCCGTATGCAGTAGCTCATAACCACGTATTGAAATAAATTTGTGCTTTGCTTTCTTTGTCCACACCTAAGGATGCATATCTGAATATATCAGAGGGACTTCATTTAGACAATCAGCACAGAACATTTTCATTACAAGAATGAGCTTTGATTTGCAGCTATACTTATACAGTTCTGATGTCAATAGATTGAAACCAGCTTTTATTACTGTTTTTATTCTGAAATCTAGTCATTTGTTTTACTATATTAAAGCATATGTAATTAATGTATTATTATTATTATTATTATTATTATTATTATTATTATTATTATCATACTGCTGCTGTTGTTGTCATTAATGGTTAGAATAAATTTTGATAATTAATTAATGACTATCATTATTAAAATAATTTATAAACATTGTTGTTTATTATTGTTGTTGTTGCTGCTGCTGTTATTTATATTTTAATTATGTTATTTTCATATTAAAAAATATAAAATGATTTAATTTTGTATTACTTTTTTTACTCAAATATCCAGTCACTTACTTTACAATATTAAAGCATCAGTAATAATTTATTGTTGTTAATAATAACAATAAAAATTTTAATAAATGTATTTTGATTATTTTAATTTACTACTACTACTACTATTTATTTTTTTATTTGCAAGTATTATTATTATTATTATTATTACATTCTTCCACTAAAATTTCTTTGATACATTTTTTTTATTTCTTTATTAATTTGTTCATGTGTGCCGAAGGTCTGTGTAACAGCACAGATAATTGTCCTGGTCAATATCGGGGGGCCGTGTATGTGTTATGTAACTCAAAAAGTCTTATTTAGTGAATTCCGCCTGTTAAGTAATCTGGCATTGACTCAGAGAAGACAAAGTGGCCTACATTTCAAAGTGACAGATGATGCTAGAAAGAGACTCCAGGCGGCCAACTGTAGGACTATACTGATCTTGGCCAACAAACACATCTTTGTTCCTGGAACTTTTCCTCATCGGGGCCAAGAGAGACGACGTACCAGCTGGCTTGATACAGAGATGAAAAAAAGGAAAACTGAAGCTTGACATTTGTGACATAAAGGCCCAATGAACTTCCTTTCTTTTTTTCTTCTCTCCCCGACCCCCATCCATTAAATACATATTTACATTGACCCTGGATTACATCATATGTCAGCTCTTTCTACAGTAAATAAAACGCAAGCCAGCAATTCCAGCATTTGATTACTCTTTTCAGATTAATCTTTTCAGAATGAGATTTGCACCATAGACTCGGTTATTCCAAGACAACTAGTTAGATGATGGTTTCAGATATATATTTGATATATACCATACTGTTGTTCATACACAATGGGACTTTTGGGATTGTTGTTGGGATGTTCATCATGTAAACCTTTCATGAGCTTTTTATTTGTCTTTTGTGCACTCCATTTATCTCTGTTTTATGACTAATTGTAACAAATGAGTTAATTAGTGCATGAAGGTGTTGTTTGTCACAGTAAAAGGTGTAAAGCTTCATCATTTCTTTTCGACTGTGACCCAAGAAGGGGTCGCAAGTCTTCTTGGTAAAAGTCATTTTAAGCACTGCATTGTTAATGACATAAAACATAAATGACATAAAAGTCATTTTAAGCACTGCATTGTTAATACAGTCAAGTCATCAAGTCAAGTACTGTTTTGACTCTTTTTAATGCAGTGCTTGTGAGGGCTTGCCAGCATAGTGTAGGGAGTTTGTGCATGGCAGACAGTAGCTAGTGAAACAATGCTCTTTAAAATGGTTTTCTTCCCTTTTGTAAGTTTGACGTAGTTTCATCAAGCCCTTGACGCAATGGACTGCTTTGGCACTCAGATGCAGGGACAATGGGGTAACTGCGCTTCAAAAAAGAATCAAAATACAACACCTCCTCAATATTATTCATCTTTAATCTTCACACAAACATCAAGACAAGGCAAATGCCTATTGCGGTTTTGCCACTGGCGTTGCATAATGAGTTTTATCGCCACTCCAATGATGGCCCGAGAGATTGACGTACGGTAAAAGGACAAAGCGCCAGTCACGGTTATTCTGATGAACAATTAAATAACGTGTGTTCACACTAAGCTTGTCTTTATTAAATAAATAAATACTGGGTTCTTTCTGATAATAAGTTACTGTATGTCCATGGCATTGCAGGTCGTGTCCCCACAGGTGGAAAATGCAGCTACAGCATCGGATCGTTTCACAACGCAACTCGTGTCCTTAAGCAGGAATGTTTTCACAGTTAAACGAAATCTGCTCTCAAGAGAGCTACATCCAAGCACCCTGCTTTACTGAAACCTCCTTTCCTCAACACAAACACCTCCGTTGGGCTTCAACAAAGCAAGATTTCTGCATTTAAAAAGAACAACACCTAAACAAGATCAATCTGTCACAGTTTCATCCTTGCCTCTGGTCCCAGCCCAGCTCGGTTCAGTCCATTTGTAAAACTCATAATCCATGACATCTCCTCCCATCTTCGACGCTCCCGTCCAGCTGTAAGTAGTCTACATTCTTGTCCTTTCAAAGTAGTCCAGTCTATCGTTCAGTTGCATCTCTGCAACAGCATGTTAAGTGCATAGTCCATGCGGCTGCGCAGGTCATTCGAGCAGCCGGACACGAGCAGGGTGCTGAGCTGCAGCGTGGTGGACACGCGGTCCTCGTTGATGTACGTCAGGAGGTATTCCTCGCTCTGATTGCACAGGATGATCTTGGTGTGATCGTGGTAGAAGTTCACCTGCGGGAATACCATGCGTTTAGCTTCAGGTCAGCACTACAGTATGTACATGTTCTTGCATTCTAGAAGTAAAAAATACAAAGGTTTACCTGGAAAGTGCCATCGTTGAAGAGCATCATGAGTGCCCGGTCAGACTTGAGCCACTGAAGAAGATACAATCTTGGTTTGCCTGCATCTGTTAAATTGGGTAAATCACCTCCCTGTCGAAGGAAAGCAAGTAATAATTAGAAAATCTGACGCTATTGCTTGGTTGGGGTTTAAAAAACGTCATATTCAGTAATAGTATTGATTCGACTGCA
Source organism: Carassius auratus (assembly GCF_003368295.1). NCBI lineage: Eukaryota > Metazoa > Chordata > Actinopteri > Cypriniformes > Cyprinidae > Carassius > Carassius auratus. The sequence goes on along the minus strand of NC_039277.1, from coordinate 17,895,605 downwards.
CTGACACTACTGGACAAAACTTGAGCAGAATGACACTATTGAATTCTGTAGAGCTGCTTGAATCGACTTTGTTTCATAATTGATAGAGTGTTTTGCAACACTGACTTTGTTTTGGAACAGAATTGAATCAACATTGTCTTCCGTAGAGCTGCTTACAGCTGAATTCAACTTTTGCAGTTACTGAATCGACTGAACTTTAATAAGGACACCACTGTCTTTTCTAGAGCTCAGAAATTCTCATATTTGAAAAAGTTTTCATCACTGATTTTATTCTATTTCTTGTTTATTAATGCGAAGCTGCTTTCTGTACTGTATAAAGCACTATATAAACAATGGTGACTTGACAGCATTCACATCTATACCAAGTGAGGACACTTACATCCATCAAATTCTCCTCCATGTAGTGGGCGAAGTATTTTAAGATGGTGACCTGGCCGGCAAACTGCTCTGGGGCTTCGCTAGTGGAGAAGACTGAACATTGTCCCAGCTCTGCGTAGTAATGCACCGTCCTGAAGGTCAAAAAGACGTGTTAGTCCTCATAAAATCAATTATTTTTAACATCAAAAGAGCTAAAAAGACATCTGAGGTCTTCAGCGTACTTTTTGTCCGACAGCAGGCTCATGTGAGTGCCGTTGTTGAAGAGAACGCCAACTGTGTGATCTGACAACTGGTAGCCAAAGCCGTACTTGTTGGAATAGTCCACCCACTTAGTCACCCACTGGAAGCCGCTGTTCACGCTCTCTTTTGAAATGTTATTAGCTGTGAACGAGAGATTAAAATGCATTATTAAAAGTGACTTTGCATTTGAGAAGCAGATGGGGTTCAGATCATCTGATACGCACCTTCCGGCATGTTCTCCAGACAGCCTCGCAGTACTCTGGCCACGGTGTCTGCAACGCTTCCCATTGTGCTGTCCTCAAGACCTGAAGACACAAAAAGCACCAAAACCCTTTAGACATTGCATTAAAACATCCATTAACATCTTTAATTTGAATAACTAAGGTGCAAGCTCTTACATTCGCTGCTGCTGCTGCAGCTCCCGAGGGTTCCTCGCACTATCATTCGAATGCTGTCTTTAATGTGCTGTTTGCTGCTGGTGTCCTTCATCGGGACATATGGTTTTCCAGCAGCTGGGATGGGGGGTTTACTGTCCTGTGGGAAATTAAGGAATGTAGGGTTAGGTTACAATCTTAAACTATCTGCTCAACTCTGATGAAGGACGAAAGAGCTCACCTCAAGAGTTTGTCTACAGGGTTGAGGGCTGATAGACGTTTTCCGGAGGTCAAGGCATAGTCTGTTTATGTCGTCCTCCTCCTTGGTTGGTTTATCTGCAAGAAGCAAAATCATTATCAATCTGATTATGCAATTTGGGTAATCCAGAAATGGTTTAGGTTAAACTCAGGGTGAAAGTGCTTACTTTGGTTCTCCAAGTACTTGGCTTTGTCCTTCTTTCCACCGAACAGGGCGGCTGCGGCTTTCTTGAAGAAGCTCTTGGCAGGGCTGGTGTGGTGGAGGTCTGGGGCCGCATGGCAGCAGATAGCAGACAGTCTGTCTGGTGTGAAACCCTGATATAAAAGATCAAGCTCAAAGTCACTGACTATTTCATTGTGTGGGAACTGGTCAAGATAGTTTCATTTCCACAAAGAGACACACACCTGGCAGAAAAAGTCGTGGCGTAGGATATCATCGAGTTGTGGCCTATGCATTGGGTTTTTGGATAGCATACTGCTGATGAGATGCTTGGCTTGGGCTGACAAAGACGACGGCATGGAATATCGCGCTTCCCGAATACACCGGTACGTTTCTTTAAGGTTAGTAGTCTCAAATGGAGGTCTTCCCAAAAGCATTGTATACCTGTTAGGATGCAAATGATTAAACATCTCCATGACATTTACATGAAATCCAGGAAAAAAATCAGTCAATATACTTACATTACACATCCGAGCGCCCAGACGTCAGATTCACATCCATGCCCTTGCTTGTTGAGGACTTCAGGAGACAAGTAGTTTGGTGTTCCACATATTGTTCTTCTACGGTTCTCGACCGGCTCGAGCTTTGCAGCCAAACCAAAGTCTCCAACCTTGAGCTCCATAGACTCATTGATGAAAAGGTTACCTGGGAAGAGCGACAGAATTGGGGTTTATTACATTTACATTTATGCATTTTGCAGACTTTTTTTTTTTATTATTCAAAGTGATTTGCATTGCATTCAATGTAAATGTTTTATCAGTTCATACATTCCTTTGGCATTGCTGCCGCCATGTTTGAACTACGGGAAGGCTGTATTATTGGCAGTATTCTGGGGATTGAATGTATATATTAGTTGCTTACCTAGTTTAAGGTCTCTGTGGAGGATTTCTTGCTCGTGGAGATACTTCAACCCCAAGATGATCTGTCTTAGGTAGTAACGAACCTCTGGTTCTGTAAGCACCTTTCGGGCCTTGAGAATATGTGCTAGTGACTGAAGAACAAAATAACTGTATGTGAGCAACAATACTTCCTACAACATCCGTTTGATCAGATGAATGAGGACGTCAACAGCACTCACCCGTCGGCTGCAGTATTCAAGTAGAATGTAGATATTATCTTTGTCCTCGAAATGGTGGTAGAAGTGAACGATGTGTTTGTGATGCAAGGCTCTGTGCAATTCAATTTCTCTGTCGATCTGTCAATCAAAGGGTTGGAAGCTTAATAAACAATTCAAGCAATGCAGCCATGAACAAATACGTGACAACAGGAAAGCAAGTTACCTTTTCCCTTTGGTGAGGTTTGGAAACACGCGTGTGTGGAATGATTTTGGCTGCATACATTTTGCCTGTGCTCAGATCTGTAAATTCATAGCATTTGGCAAAACCACCCTGCAAAAGAGAGACATTATAGCATGATACAATGACAAACTAGTGCATTACATATAAATACAACATTTTATATTGGTAACCTCTTATTTAAATTTATACATAACTATTTTTTTGATTTACTGGTTGAATAGAAGCATTAAACTCCAAATAAAACACATTTAAAGTACTATTGGCTTTAATATATATCATGGTATTACCATATTTCTGTATGTAAATGGTGCTCCAAAAATACTATGATATCACCATAATAATTTTTCCTAAGTCAAATGTAAAATATTTACCTTGCCCAAAACTTTTCCTCTACAGTAACATTTGCCAGTGGTTGAATCCGTGATGATGCGTGACATTTCTTGCGTGGCGTGAGAATTTTTGTCCTCTAATTTCCCTCGCCTGTTCTCGGTGGGTCTGTGGTGTGTGTGTTCACACATCTTGCCGTTATTCACAGACTGATGATGATGATGATGATGTGTTATAGTCCTGAGTATGTCCATGCTCAAGTCCAGACTGGAAGGGATCACCACAGAGCCTCGCTCTTATAGACGCGCGCGCCGCGACGCTCCGCCCAGTTTATTTTATTCGCACTGGTGCGTCATGTCAAAGGCAATGTTATAGTTTGCGCTTTGGCATGTGGAATATTAATTCATGAGATTAGACAGATCTGTAAAGCACTTTAACTTTTATAACATAATATTGAAATTTATTGTTTAACTCAAACAAAGTAAACAACATTATTTTTATTTTAATACTAAATCTATTTTTTTGTTATCATTATTAATCAATTCTTAAAAACTGTATTTTACAACATTTTACTTTTCAGATTTTGAACGCATTCTATTTACTCAATCTGTCTATTTAGTATGATAGAATATCTTGTTTCAGTAAATTTGACTAGGACATGCATGGACAAGTTTATTATTTTTTTGGAAAATATGTTACAGAAAGCTCTCTTGCGCCACCATGTGGTGGTTTTACACTAATTGCACTACGGATTTGGATGTGTGGTGCATGACTCATATAATGAATTCAACCAACAGGTTTACAATAATATTTATTTAGATAAGAAGAATTTAACGTACACAGATCATAGTATGTTATTTAAAGTCTAAATTATAGAAATAAAATAAATATGCTTGTGTTTTATCATTTTCTCCACATATTAACATAATGTCATGGCTAATGCACATGTTGTTTTTTGTTTTTACTACAGCTCATCTTCTTGTAAGATGCGCTCAGCATCTAACAGTATGATTGCAGTGACTACAGTGTTAAACATTCACGTCCATTAAACCATCAGTTCTCAGTCTTCTGCAAATTAAGGTAATACATTTTATACAATGCATTGCAAAGTGCTCATTAGCAAGAGTGGGAAAATGTTTACTTTTGTTTTGGATCAGTGTGTTGATGCTGTTCTGTGGTTCTGAGAAGGATTTACACGCTGCACTCATTTATAGTTAAATTCAGCAGTAAACATTTATATTGACTGCATGCAAACAATGGATATTCACAGCACAGGCCTAATATAACACATAACAGTATAAAATTAATTGCAGATCCCATCTATGCTTTTCATGTCTAGCTAATCACGTCTCATGAATTATTTATCAGAGATGTCTCTGATGCCTGGAAGGTTCTTCTATAGCAGTGTAAAGACATGAATGTATGGGAGCGTGAGGAGCTTGTGTTTGCAGGGTGAGTTGATGGACATTGCATAAAAACATAAGCTTGTATTTTCCAGCCAACAGCATCGGTTTTGCATAGTTGAGGGTGATATAGCAGACAGTGTGATGATAAGTATGTAAACCTGACGGATCTAATAGCTCATTCTGGGTAACCAAGTCATGCAAGGCAACTTCTCATTTGGCTGTGAGGAAGGTTAGGAGACAAACAATGCATCAGAAGATGAAATGTTTTTGTATTATATCCCAGTGAAGTGCAGAAGTCTGAGACCATGTTGAAAATCTTGGATTGTTTTTATTTAAGCCTTGAAATAAAGCTGAATGATTTTATGTCAAAATAAAGAACTATTTCAGATTCAGTACATGTGTAAGTTACAAATGTAAGTTAATGAGTGGTGTTGATTATGCGACCCTTTGTACTGACAGAAAAATTTGAAATTCAAGACGCTTTTTGGATCATCAAAAATCTATATATAATATATATAATATAGTTTTTGCTCATTTTATTTGTTAAAATAATTATTAATTTTATTGATTTCATTTATTAAAATATATATTTTTTATATTTGTTGTCAAAAATAGTTATGTTTGTTATTTGAAGTTTTTAGTTTTGAGTTAAATATAATAATATTTTTTGTTTAAATTCTCAGTCAAATTACAGGCTGAAAATATCGTAAAAAAAAAATAAAAAAAGTGATCTCAGACTTTTAGACCCCAATGTAAATAGTATGTCCAATACAATGCAGGAAATGAATTTCAACAATTTCAACAATTTATTTACCATCACACATCAAATACTTAATCTTGCTTTGGAATAGGATTCAGAATTTCATTGTTTAGCCTGTCACACAGAAACATTCATCATCTGTTATGTAAGGCTAAATATCTTGTTTTCTGCGTTGCATGTGGCTCATCTGTCAGCGCTGAGAATCAGCTGCTCACTGGTGATCAGAAGGCTGGTTCAGGCATGTGATCGGTGAGTAGACGTTCTGGATGGTTCTCTAGCAGTGTGGACATCATAAGCCCAGACCTGGTTTAATCCAGATCCAGCAGTGCAGCTGTGGGGCCAGTGAGGAAAAGGGAAACTGCACACAATGACTCTGGCATCCTCAGGAAGTTCCTTTAACAACTTCTCTTCCAGAACCCCCATCTGCCACATTAACACATAGAAATCATCGTTAAACATCTTAAACCTCATACGCTGTATAAAATAGCATATATGCCAAAATAGCAAAAACTAAAACTGAATTATTGTATCTAAATGATACGTTAACCATTTACAATACATAGATTAACAATAACAAATGCAATAGTTAATCACTTTTTCCCATTTATTAAGAATGTATTAATGTCAAGTCTCTTATATTAACATAATACACCATGAATTAAGAATGATTTTTTTTTTTTTATATAAATTAACTTAAAATTCATAAATGTTATAAAAATGATATTTTTGGTTTATAATATCTCATGCATTAAATTACGTTAACATACTGAAGGTTACTTGAATGTTTGAATGCAAGTGAAGACACAAAATAAGGGTGAGCAGTTCATAAAAATGAAAATATTTAAACTTCATGAAAAGCATTTGGGATTTGCAGGTAGATAACAGTCAGAAAATGAATTCTATGATCCTATAGCGCCCCCATCATGTCAATCCAGCAACATACCACTGCAGGAGCCAGAAACACGGTCACATTTCTGTATTTGGACAGATCCGTCTGAAATATAAAAGAGCTGCAGTAAGACATGTTGACATAATGTAAGATACTTGAAATACGTATAGGTATAAAGCTTACCTTCCAGAAGTCCTTTTTAACGAAATTAATATCAGTGTGAGGTACGCCACGCCACCATGCTTTACTCCTTGAATAGGTCAGTAATATGGAGTTTATTTCAAAACCTGTGCACTGAAATCCCATTGACGATGCTGCAAAAACCTGTATTAAAGAACAGGACAGTTACTACATAAAATAATCTAGTATGAGCTCCAAAGCCTGCCATTTCATCCCTGACTTACCAAACGTCCATCGCCTGATCCCAGGTCAGCCAGACAGCCTTTGCGTCCTTCTAGAAGCTTGATAACATTTAGAGTTTGTTCTTTTGTTGAAGGTAAAAATGGCACCTGGGAGAATATCATACCAGATCTTTTCAGCTTCCCTAGCTTCTCTCAACTTCTCTCTATTAAAGAGAGAAATGTGCAGAAACTCAGAGCACCTTTAGTCTGAAAGGGACCCTCAGTCCAGGCATACAGAACATGGACCAGAGGCCATAGACTCCAGCGAAGGCAGATCCGATCAGTAAGGTGACATTGCGGCCGGACCGCTGATGACTGAACCACCTGCTGCTGTGCTCCTCGAGGATGACCTCGATACAGTCCTCCATACTGAAATGTGTTCAATATATCAGCACTCTAAAGCATATCATGGCCAACATACAAAGTATCCATTCTATTGTTCATAGGATGGAAATTGGAATTAGAATTTTAAATAAAGTAAATAAAAAAAAAAAAAAAAAAAGCTAAACAACAATATATATATATATATATATATATATATATATTTATATATATATATATATGTGTGTGTGTGTGTGTGTGCATAATTATAATCATACAATTATATTATTATTATTATTATATTTGTTCCAATGGTGGGGATTTTATAAAGATTTATAAAATATAAATAAATAAATGCATTTTGTTTTGTTTGATAAATGTAATGATATGAAACCAAAATTAAAATTAAAACTTGTTCGGCTAATTGAATTTAATTTCAAATAAAAATCTAATAAAATATAAATATTAGGTGAAAAACTAATAAAAATGACAACGGCACCTAATAAGAAATACTCAAACTTAAACTACGATTAAAACTGAAAATGTAAAATATTTATAAATACTATAGAAATATATACATAATACTAAAATAACTTTGTATAACTGCTGTGACTAATTCCAATTTTTAGTTGAAATATTGTAATAATAATCAGAATTATCATTAGCATTCCTTTACATTTGTTTTTATACATTTACACTTATATAAATTCAGGCTCATATAGTGTATCCTATGATTAAATGTTTGCCAGAGATTTTTTTTAAGAGCCTTAAAAATACTAAAGAAAAGTATTATTTTTTACATTTTATATTGATAGCTATATTAAAATTCGATTTGCTTTTACTTAAAAACATTACAATCGTTTTATGCAGATTAAACATTTTAATAAAATAACTGTAGGTCGATTAGTCCATAAAGGGGAAATGTGATATTTAATAGCGGCCAGTAGAGGTCGCGCTGCTGCAACAATCCGACGGAAAGAAAAGAGAAGCCTGTGTCATGTTTCAAATGACTGCAGACCAGTGACCACACCAAACAAACAAAACATGTGTTCGACAGAGTGAATGAGCCATCTGTGCGTTTAAACATGCCTGTTAATGTTTCTAAATGGCGCATTGAAAATGAAATCTGAAACTCGTCCTGTAGCGTTATACACGCCTCATCTCAGTCGAGACCGCTGGCAGACTCTCTAGGGCTAGACACTGAAATATTGAGCAAAAACTAAATATTAATCTGCCAAGGACACTAAAGCAGGCCGTCTTTAACTCGCATATTTGACTATTTTTGCCTTACCTACTTCCTACCGGGGATTTCAGGGTTTCCCGATTAAAATGATTGACAGATACCAAACCAATCAGAATTAAGAGATCGAGCTGTCAGCTGCCCTTTGGACTTTATATTTCATCATAGGAAACAGAATTATACAAACCTGTTAAAAACAATTAAAGAATTAACTGAAAATCTGATTAGGCCTAAAATTATATATTTTTTAATCCAGTTGGATGTTGTTCTATTTTTAAAAAAAATAAAAAAATCTGTAGAGCACAAAATTTTGTAAAATGTATTACTTAACTAGTTTATTTCTTAAATCTCAAGTTAAATATTATTTATATATAAATATAATATGTATTTATACATAACTTATAAACATCCTGAATTCTGATTTAAACGTTTTTGATATTTGAATAAAACAAGGTTTGTTGTTAACATGACTTGGAGAGGTTCTACAACATAGTTAGCCTACCTCAAACGGGAATTGTTTTTGTTAAGTTTTAATAAAACGCGCTGCTATGCAAGAATATTATTTTGCTATAAATCAAAAGCTGGAAATTGGATAATCCGTTTAAAACGTCAAGTGTCTTCCGGGTTTAAGGACTACAAACAGATGAACGGCTCTTTTTCTAAAAAACTACAATTCCCAGCAGAAAGCTCGAATTAGTGACGTTGACACGGCCGGGAGCGTCAGTGCGCGTTCTCTCTGGCGGCTGATGCTGATGCTCAGAGGACACGGAGTGATTCGAGCATCACCGGGAACCGACTGAATTATCGTGCCAAATCTTCGGGCTTCGGTAGGATGCGTCAAGACGGATCCATGCAGGTTTGAACTAGTCTTTTTTTAGCTTTTATTATCATACCAGAATTTATAATGTTAAGTTATTTCATTGTAATTCCAGTCCTGCTGAGTATCTCCGAATTGCATAGAAAAGAATATAAGGCGAAATGTATCACAGTTGATTGCTGTAACGTAGTAACCTCGTTCTCAGCATAATTAAATCTGCCGTTATGGTCAAATGAACATAAGGGTGGATAAAATGGATATTGTTATTGATGGAAACACACCCTAACCCTCTGTAATGTGGGGGTTGGGGGAATATTCCTGTACCAAAGCATTTTAAAGCTTTAAATCGCTTCCTCTCTCTGCATTGATCATTATCATAATTAAATGATTGTCGCCTCGACTGTATTTTTAAGATGCATGTTTGAGGATGGGTTTTATGGATGATTTTCTAGATTATTTCACAACCAATGACAAGCTCAAAATGTGATTGATGTACCCTAAATATAATGTGATATTTGTATTGCTTATAGCATGTAGTGTTAAAACATGTAGTTTGTTTTGCCCGTATAATTGTGGAAGTAAGCTCAATAGGCCTGTATTTTTCAAAGCCAATTCACAAGTTTCTCTTTGCTGATATTTAAACCACATGTCTTTATTTAAAGACACATCTGTCTTTTTGTATACCCTTTTTAAGTATATATATAAAAAAATATATATTTAGGTTTGATTACATTTTCAAATAATTATAGACCAATAATCGGTTTACCCAAATAATTTGTACTGTAATATTGGATCTACTGATAGCTTTCCATGCTTATCTAAGGAATAACTTCAAACACCATTGCACTTTTTATACTTTGTGTGTAAATTAATATAGATTATAAATACAAAATATACAATGTTATGGTGTTTGCAGTTATTCCTTAGAAATGCATGAAGTAGTAGATCTGATATCACAGTAAAAATTATATATATATATAAAACTTTTAGATTTTTGATCTCAAATAAATTATTTTGATTAATTTAGATTGCAAAAAACAACAACAACAACATAATACAGTAATACATAGTTTACTAAAAAAGTTTAAATACAGTAGATTATTATTATTATTAGTGTTATTATTCACAATTATATTGTAGTCTAATGATTTTAATTGTATTAAACAAAGATAAACTCAAATATGTTTCTACACTGGTTAGCAGACAATTAAACAAAACATAACATCAGTCATTAAAAATAACGTTCTGACCTCTTCTGTTCAAACTACTTGATTAGTGAAATATAGCTTCACAATAGATGCAGATGAGCTTCTGAAGATTTATTATAATTTATTTATTATTATAAAACGCACACCTGTGTTGCTGAAGCTGTTTGTTTGAATGCATCTTTTCTCGTCCCAGATGGCTGCGACACAGAAAGAAGGATCTGACCAGAACTTCGATTACATGTTCAAAGTGCTGATCATCGGCAACAGCAGTGTAGGAAAGACGTCGTTTCTCTTCCGGTACGCTGACGACTCCTTCACGTCAGCGTTTGTGAGCACGGTGGGCATCGATTTTAAAGTCAAAACTGTCTACAAGAACGACAAGAGAATCAAACTGCAGATATGGGTGAGTTGGCCTACATTAGGCAGCAGCTTTCACTAGACTAGCTGTGTAGCTTGAAATGAGGCCGATTAAATTGATGCTTGCTTGCCTCTGGTCAGTGCTTCTCAACTAGTGGAAATAAGACAAATGCCAACAATCTGTAGCTTGATATTTTCTCCTTCTCTAAATAGTACATCTTGTCTGGTGCATGGATATTCATTTAGTGGAATGGCCTAGGGTGTTGAATTTCATGGCTTTTTTGCTTTATTCAATGTAATTGGTAAACTATTCTATGACAAAATGCTCACCATACTAAATAAAAATTTCTAAAATATTTCTTTTCCAAATTTGGTGTGTTTGGTGCAAACATATGAGTCAGTGTGACTAAAAATGGCTGAGATGCTCAAAGCAGGTGGTGAACGAACATGATGGATAAAAGTGGCTTAGTGGAATGATGTTTTTAATGGCACTGTACTTTTGTTAGACATCTAGTGTGCATGCTTTCAGAAAACAGATACTGGAAGGTTTTTATGTTTTAAACTGAAATAATGTTGTTCATGTGCAGTTAGTGAATCAGCTCTTGGACAGTCGTCTTTTTTATGACACCAAATATAATTAACCCCACTTTATTTAGTCCTTAATGTGAATGAAATCATCAGTAGGGATGGATTGAAGACTGAGACTGTTCTCATACTGTAAGGAAAGTAGCCTAAAGCAATTGCCTGTGTTGAAAATTGTTGCATGTGGTTTCTGAACTGGTTTGCGCTGACGTCATTGATTTGATAACGTCACTACTTTAACATCATGTGTGGAGAGCGAACGCTGATCGATTGCACTTTCAGACATCAACCTGCGTTCCATAGTCACTGGTTATATGATCCGTCACTCACAAGCACAGCTGCTAATAAAGGGTTAATTCTGTTTATGCGTTAAAAAAAAGAAAGAAAATCGGTACTAAATACTTGAAAAAAACACCACTGTGGTGAAGAAAGGAGAGAAAAGTGTAATAATTATTTTAGATTATTTATGTAGATTTAGAAATAAATATTATTTTAATATATAAGCAATTTTTTTTCATCTTTTTTTTCACACTTTGCCTTTACCAGGAAAAACATGTTTACAGTGAGAAGTAATGGGTTATTATGGTTAACTAAAATAAAAAACAAAAACATTTTTTGTTACAAAAATGCAGAAAGAACAATATGTAGTATAAATAAATGCCCTGGAGCTACAAAGGTTAAATGTTATTTTGCTGACAAATAAATGGGATACTTTGGTGCTGGTAAAATGGAAAAATAATACACATTGTTTGGTCACTTAATACTGACGTTTGAACAATTTAAATCAGGCGAACTCACCATTTAACTGCTATGAAATGTTTTTGTATCAATGCATTGTTTTTCATAAGTTGAAGATTGTGTTGTAATCTGTAAGCACTGGAATGTCTGAGAAATCCCACTTTTTAAAGAAATAGTTTTTTAGCGTAATAAAAGCTGAATTATTTCAAGCCAAACATTTTGTTTTTGTTTGAATCCGTAGTGTCGTGGCATTATTATTCACATTATTTCACAAAACAACACCTAGGACATTTTTTTATTATGTAGGACATGGGTTTATCCCAGAGTAAGTGTGGTAAAAGATTCTCAAGGCTCTTTATAGCTCCCGTCGTTCTCTTATTATATCAGCCAGATGTAGAGGACAGGAACAGCTGGACTCAGTGTTTTGTTTCAGGAAGCGCAGCCGCATCAGCCATGAATCATGTGTCTCATTCAGCGCCGTGAGAATAGCTCATTTAGCATTATAGATCTCAGCGGCTTCATTTCGAGTTTCAAGAATGAGAGTCAATCATTCCAGTGGAAAGCTTTCCAGTCTGTCCCAACATTCCATTTAAAGTGACAGTGCACGTTTTAGAATGCCTGATAATTATTGTGTGAGGAAAGAAAGTAACATAACTTTATTCCCATTGTTAGGGCTAAACGTTAAAGCTAACAACAATTTAAACTTTTGAGTCCTTATAGAACATGTCCATGATAATCAACAGAGCTGTATCCATTGCAATCGCCCCTGAGAGTTGTAGAAGTGTGTCAAGAAACTAGACCCAACGTAATCACCTCACACTCGTTGTGGAGATGTTACAATGAAATGATTACGTGTGTCTGAGAGGAAACATATTAAGAAGTGTTCCCCCGTACCTCACATGTATTATTTAGTTAAAAATTTGAAATAATTAATAATATCACTTTCTGTCATTTAAATGTTTAGAGAATTATTCCTTTAAACATTGTGATGTCATTAAGTGAATTATTAGTAAATATTGTTTATAAATTTTACATGCTATCATTAAATATATATAGACACACACACACACACATACATATTTAGTCAAAAACCATATAAATACATAGAATTATTATAATTTATTAATTAGTCAAGCAGGTATGGATACACCACAGGACTCTACCAGTCCTGTGCTTTAAACTCTTCATTTCTTCCCAAAAACTCTGTACGCTTGTCATCCGTTTTTTCTTGTGGTCAGAGACACTGATGACATGACTATTCATCTTGAGCTATTTTTACACTCACTCGTTCAACCACAAAGCCTTTTGGGAGAAACCGTAGAGGTAGAACGAGGAGGTGAGTGAGTTCATGTGTGTGTGTGTGTGTGTGTGCCTGTTTTGTTTTCCCCGTGGCATATGTCTCCTTTCATTCACAGAGATTGGCTCTATGCTCTTGTGTGCACCCTGTTCTGAAATCAAAAGTCCTAAAAGCGATGCTAAATTTGTTGGCTTGAATGGTGCCTGTGTTGTTGTTATAAGAAAACTACAGGCCTTTCAGCTGAAAGAAAACAGACATTTAAAAACCAAATTTATCATTGAAACAACATTAATATTCTTTCAGAAATTAAATCATTTTTATTGAGTTATAAAGTGTAATAAATATATATTATTTGTATATAAGTAATCAAATAAAATCACACACACAGAATTTAACATTTACAAATAATATAATTTTAATTTAATTTTAAAATGCATGCCCTTTTAGCAAAAGTTTTCATTATTATTCCTTTGGAAATTGAATCAGATTTATTCATAACAATTTCAAAAAAATTGTGCACATCAAAACTATTCTCAACTATTGTAAAAAGAAAGAAAGGCTGGTACACTACAGCTCCAAAAAAACATTTATTTCATGTTCTCACCACAGGTGACATTTCGGGAAAAATATTGGACCAATGAGATTTCAGCAGAGGCATGGCTAGCAGAACTAGAGACCAATAAAAATCTTCCATTTCAGCATAAGTCTCTTAATGCTGATTGCTTGTTTTAGTCATATTTGCTTATGGCAAAAATAGCAGTCTCGCCAGACACAGGGATATTACGACACACTGAATCTACAGTAAATGGCTTCCATTATAATCAATGATGGTGTCTGCACTAGTTTGCTTGGAGTCAGATTTTTATAAGTCTGCAGTAGATGTACTACAGTGAGTTCTACAGTTAATCATTAACTTTAGTGGTATTTTAGGTGACATTTCTTTATCGCCTGTCATGGTTCTCCATCTCTTTGTTCTGTTACTTGCTGTCTGTGAATTTCTGTGCTAGCGTGAAGTGAATTCTTTAAAAATCTCTACTCGAGCGTCTCTCCCTCAGACTGTGAGAGTGTCAGCTGTTTTTTTACCAGTCCTCATTTGCTCAGCTGCTGATCTTAAGTATTTTCACCGTTCTAAATCAAATCAGTTCTGGTCTAGCAGCCGCTCCGTTCCCAACCGGCCCCGGAGGACAGAAGTAACGGCCCATCTCCTAAATGGCTCGCTCACGTTGTCTAATGTTAATTTATTGGCCCAATGAAAGGATAAAAGGTTAGTCCACACAAGTCACAGATCAATAAAACTCGGCATGGGATCTGGAGCGTCTCCAGATGCATGAATCTCTCAGATGGCATGGGAACGGACCGGCCCCGTCAGAATGAGGGCGATGCATTAACAAACAAATGCTCTTCATTTCCTCAGTGATGGCACTGCCACTGTCATACAGGAACATGTCTATTCCTTTAATGTTCAAAGGAGGAAAATCTAACATCATATAAATATATAATATAATATAAATTAAAATTATTAAATATCTCTTGATAGGGGTTATTAGATGCCCATTTTTCACAAGTTGATGTGATTCTTTATAGGGTCTAATGAAAAGTCTGTAACATAGTTTGGTTAAACTTTCTCAATGCTAAAACAACACCCTTTTTTACCCTGTCAAAAACAGCTCATTCAGAGCAAGCCGTTTTGTAGCATTTTCCTTTAAATGCAAATGAGCTCTGCTGACCTCGCGAATTGCGAATTAGCACATTATTAGAAAAGGCGATTTTTCAAAGATTCATTAAAAAACCTTATACTCGCTTCTTCTGTACTGTAGATAAATCTTGACCATGAATGATTTGCGCTAGTATAGATGCATTTATGTAGTTTGGAGTGCATTCCCTTAAAAAAAACTCTTAAGATAAGAAGCCAGTCCATTCTGTGCTGAAATGCAACTGTCAATCAAACCTATGTGGGAGGGGCCTGTGTGACGTCACAAAGACAGGCATCTGAGATTGGCTCAATTTGAAAAAGGTGTAAAGATTTAACGAGATAAAAAAAAAACCTTGGGTGGATTTTTATCATATTAGGGTGGTTGTGTACACACACTGCCAACACACATTTTAGTTCAAAGTTAAAGTGCATGTAGCATCAAAGATAAACAAAAACTCATTTTTAACTAGATTGTTATTGTGTTATTAGTTTTTAGTTTGGTTTTTATTGTGTGTAGAATAATAGAAATCTTATAAATTTTTGATCAAATAAATGCAGCTTTGCTGAGACTTTCAAAAACATTATAAAATGTCACTGACCCCAAATCTTTCTTCCTGTGTCACAGAGTTTGAGGTTTTAGTGTCGTCTCCATTTGAAGTCCCAGCGCTTTTGTCAGCTTGACCTTTCAACAGCACCCGTCCCACATCTGAGTCTGTTACAGTAATGACTCCATCATCTTCACTGTCTGTTAGAGAACATCATTCCAGCCTTTTGTTTGTGAACAAATAAGGATAAGGATACACTGATTTCCTTGATTCCACACATGTTTACGGCTTCATATATTGTCATTTTGACCAAAATTGTTACGTTTATATATGCTTGTGTTGCTTCCATGTATTAATCCTCATTTATTCCCTAAGCAGTTTTGCCATTGACGTCTCTCTGCTCACGCTGACTCACATTAGTGTCATACTTCACTAACATTACGTGTCGGATATGAAGCTCTTCCACTTGCATTAGTCTCACATGATTCATCCATCTGCTTCACACATCTTATAGCACTCTCTCTTTTTGGAAAATAAAGTACTTTTAATAGTAGGAGTGTCAGTTTAGAATACTGATTTAATTATTTAAATCATTAGTCATTAATACTTATTTTTTTATTTTAAAATATACTTTATGATTTATTAAATGACCTTTAAAGCTATGTTTTCTCATGTCTGATTATTGTTTTAGAGAATAAAGTACATACAAAAATGTTTTCTTTTATAATTTATTTAAAAATATCATTATTATTTATGTTTTCGTATGTTTTCTTTATTAATAGAATTGGGTATATTAAAATTAGGACTGTCATTTAACCTTCATTCGATTATATTAACTTTTTTATTATTCATTTTAAAATCTATGTTTATTATTTAATCATTATTTTTAATAGGCTGCTAAAACTAACTTTTCTTGTGTTTTTTTTTTTAGAGAATAAAGTATATTACAGCATCACCTTAAATTTAACACGTTTAATTATTTAAATTGTTTTATTTTGTCTTATTTATTTATTTATTATATATTGTTTATTTTATCATTGACTTCTAAAGCTACATTTTCTAAAGTCTATTTGGTAAAATTTGTTTTGAGAATAAAGTACTATGAAAAATAGGGCTTTTACATTTATAATTTAGTTTAAATATTTTTATTTAATCATTATTTACTAATTACTAAAGCTAATTCTTATGTCTGTTTGGTGAGTTTTTAAATAGAATAAATTATTATTATTTTTTTTTACATGTTGATTGAATTATATTAATTAATTAATTAACTAATCAAATTTATTTATTAGCATTTTTTTGGTATTTGATCATTATTTATTTATTGACTTCTAAAGCTACTTTTTCTAATCACAAATGCATTTGGTAATTAACTTGTCCGACAGAAAAAAATGATTTGATCATAATGTGTATCATAGTGTGTTTACATTTTTAATTGATGAACAGCTTTAATTTAAACTCAAGCAGACTTTAGGACATGTAATAGGTACATGTTATATGTATGACAGTGAATCTGAGCATGTTTCTCTCTCTGGACGGCTTGTGGATGAGTCTGACCAGCACCTGCTCAAGGAGCGACCACATTTCGTTTGCTCTTATCAACGGCTCTGTTTGCTGTAATTAGAGCCGTCCACTTCAGTCTTTATGTGTCTGAACAGAAGCCTTTCACAGAGCCATAAAGAGACGCTCAGAGCCCATTTTATAATTGCTTGCAGTAGTAGATCATCATAAAGCCTCTATTATAATGGAGCCTGATGCTTTATCTTGTGGCTGGCCATTCTGTGAGTGTGTGTGTGTGTGTGTCGAGTGTGAATAAGGTGTGTGTTGTGGCTCATTGGATCTGTCTGTGGCAGATAAGAGCACACACACTGCAGGCCAAGCAGGATTCAGGTTTTGGCAGTTTGTCACGGTCCGCTGCACACTAGAGGGCAGTGATAGTGGCACACGGGAACACTGTTTACAGTCCGTATGAAATGCAAATAGACTTGATGTACTGACATGCACATCTTGGTCTTTCTGATGTCTTTTTGATTCATCGATGCACATTAATATAAAGATAAATATTATGGTGTTTGTCATCAGTGATAAGAATGTACTGACGTATTCCAATCCTCTGAGACAGCTTCTTTGTTGCCCATGTCTGCAATCTCTCCTGCTTATGTTGAAAAATTACGGTAAAAATAAAGTCGGTAAAATATGTTTCGATTTGGTTTTATTTTGACTTTAAAGCACCTTTGTGGTTCGTGACCTGGGTTATTATAGTTAACTAAGACTGAAACCATAAAAAAGATTGTTACTCGAAATTAAAATAAACACTAACGGAATTAATAAAAACAAAAAAAATTAAATGAAGGCAAATATAAGGCAATATTTCACAATTTCATTTAGCGTAACTTTATGTACTAAAATAATAATTACAGACAATAAAATAAAAATGACAAAATTCCTAAAATTAACAAGGTTTATATATATATATATATATATATATATATATATATATATATATATATATATATATATATATATATATATATATATATATATATTTTATATATATATAAAAAAATTATTTAAATAAATGGGGGGGAAATATTTGTCCCTTTCTCTGCTGCATTCAATTTGTACTCTTTTTATGAAGATTTGTATTTACAAAAATAAGATAGTGCTTAACAATATATATATATTTTTTTGCAGTTATATATATACCACCCTTTGAAACTGAGCTCATTAGAAGCTCATTAATATTTACAGAGGTAAACATTTACATAACGAAAGCCATTCGTTGTTCAGCAACTTGACCCACTCTGACCAACAATCATAACAAAGGTCAGAGAGAGAGTAGAGTTGGTCATGTAAATAAATTCTGCTGTTATCTGGACAGATGGGAGAAACTAAATGCTACAAAAGATTAAAATACGACCCTTTAAGCTCCATAACTTGCTCCATTGCATCCACCCGCCCAGCCGGTGCTACTGAAGCTTCCCGCTGTACTGCCCGATCACCATGGTAACCCCTGGCAGGTCTCCACTTCTCCTCCTTGGCTCTGCTAAATTTGGGAACAATCTGGAAGATGTTAAATGTTAAATGACTTGCCTTCATCACGCCTGCTTAAATGTTAAATTAATATTTAAATGAACTGAAGAAATATTATACCTTCAATCAAATGGCAAATTTGCTTTGGGATTCTATGTGTAATAATAAACTACATTAAAATCACTGTAGAATTTACTTTTATAACAACTTTAACCTAGAAATTGATAGTCAATTTCACAAATAATTACATGGAAATTGCAAGCAACACACTGAATTAAACATGCCATTTTGAAGTAGAAAGAGTGAAATAATGTATGCTTGTAAACTTAATCCAATAATCTTTATAATATTTAAGTGTACTTTAATAAAATGGTGTAGAATCAATTTAATTTAAAACTTTCTCTAAGAAATTTCTAGTGAATAATTACAAAGATACGGCAAGTACCGCATTGAATTAAATGTGAAATGTATAAGTAGTAAGACAAAAAAAAAAATTATTGTAAAATGTACTCCAATAACAACAGTAAAATCATAAATACAGGAATCATAAATTCTAGCAAAATACTCTAGTTACTGCTGTAAAATCATAGTAAATTAATAAAAGTTCATATTTTGATTTTGACAATGCCGAGCTGTAATTAGTATATTTGTAATTACCGATATATCGGCCGATATTTGGCATTTTTCAAATATTGGCATCGTTAAGTTTTTCCATTTGGGCGATGTGTTCGAGACGGGACTTTTATTTTGACTTTCATATATGAGATATGAATGTATAAAATAATGTGAATTATTTAATAAAATATAAATATAATAAAATTATAAAATATGATGTAAACACAGAATGGAGTTATGTGAACGCATTCTTTTAAACGTTTTTAAATGAGTGTCCAAACTAAGAAAGCTGTTTTGTGTGTGTTTTCCAGGATACTGCCGGACAGGAGAGATACCGCACCATCACCACGGCATACTATCGTGGAGCCATGGGCTTCATCCTCATGTATGACATCACTAACGAGGAGTCGTTTGGAGCGGTGCAGGACTGGTGAGTGACCCAGAGCCGTGTGGGAGGAGACCCCTGGACAAATCCTCACGGCCATACAGTGATCACGCTGGGCCACTTCTGCTGTATTTGAAGCATTTGTGCATAACAGATTGTGTGTGTGTGTGTGTGTGTGTGTGATAGCAGAACAATACTACAGTGTTTAAGAGAACTGTATGCCAGTTATTGTTCCATCAACACAAATGCCGTGAGTCTGACAGCAATGAGGAAAGAGAAAACGCTGGGGAAAATATCTCATTACAGTGCTTCAGTGACTCATTTTAAGGCTTTAAAATAATAGCAGTAGGTTTTTACACAGAACTTTAAGGATATGTGGCCACCAAAACTGTTAAACCTGAAAAAGCATTGTAGATTTTTTTTACATTTTGTAATATCAAAGAAGAATTTGCAATGCATTTGTTATGAGAAATGGAAAAATATTTTGAGGGGAACAATCTAGGACAGAGAAACTGAATTTGTATGTGTGTGTGTGTGTGTGTGTGTGTGTGTGTGTGTGTGTGTGTTCCCATACACACACACATGGGAACACTATTAACTCTGATAGTAAATGTTCCTGGTCTTATGAATGTTTACGATTTTTCCCAACATCTAATTTTCATTAAAATATAAAAACTTTCTCTACCACTAAAAAAAAAAAGAAAAAAAAATATTCAATGATTTCTTTATTCTTCTTATTCTTAATTATAGTGTATAATTTTATATATAATGCATTGTAAATGTAGTTTTAATGCATTAATTATGTCTTGTAATGCACCTTTATGATGCATTGCATGATCTCATGAATAATTATAACCACATTTAAAATACATTTTAATGCTTATCAAATTACTGTTACACCTTTATAAAGTTTAATGCATGACAAGAAAACCTTAAAACATTATAATGCATTTTAACTTTGGTCACAGTTATTTATAAAAATATATAATGCATTACAACATAGATTATGAACACTTTATAATGCATTATACACAGAGGCTTTAAGTAGTGTTACCAAACAGACTAACACTGATGATTGGTTCACATTAAGACGAAGAGATTAATTCAGGCCAGTTTAGACTCCAGGTGGACTAAACGGCCCTCTGTGAGCAGTTAAAGAGACCTTTAAGAGAAAAGTGGCATCAGTGAGTCTTCAGGAATCCATCTGGTTAATATTTAATAAGAGTCATATAAATTTCTCTCAGTATTAAAGGGCAGCAGGTTCGGTTCAGGGCTTTACGGACGCTGCCCTATTGATCGGCTCTGCTGGGCGTTCGGCCGTGGTCCGTGAGCAGAGCTTGATTTAATTAGCATGAGAAGACAGACTAATGAGCATCCTGATAGGAGACTGAGGAAAGGGAACAGAAGAAACATAGCGGAAAAAGACATTCGGGTCAGCAGCTGAGTCATTACACCCTCAAAAAGGCTTGATGTCTGAGCTTTATGATGTTATTAAGCAGAAATGAGACCTGAATTTACTGAAAGCCAGAGCTGCAGAAGTGAATGTGTAGTTATACTGCTTCATCAGCAGATAAAATAGTAGTTCGCTCACAAATTAAATTCTGTCATGTTGATACTCATCTTTTCTGTAGAATAAAAGTAAATGACAAAACAATTATATATCTAACACCATAAAAGTCTGACATGAGTGAAGGAATACAAAACATTTCATGCGGCTTAATTAAGTGAACTGGTTTAAATAATAATAATAATTATTATTTAATTTATGTGTTATCAGTTTTTATTTTTAATTAATTTTTAATGCTAAAATAGAGCTCCTCACATGAAATGTACATGAGACTTAACATTCAATTAAATAGTTTGATTAGTACTAAACTAGTATTACTAGGTATTAGTAAACTATTCTAATTAAATAAAATAAATGTTTAATGTTTTAAATACAAATGATTAATAATGATAAATACATGTTTAATTACTAAATATTAATATATTTGTTAATATATTCAATCATTTAATTTCACTTTAACAATATTATATAATTAAAATTGTTATTTAAATCATTTATAAATATTTATTTAGTTAAATAAAAACATAGTGTATTACTATGTTTTTCATTATTAAATTAAATTAAAGTGTTTTAGTTGGAGTTGTTTGTATTTATCTATTTATTTAGATGTATTTCATGGAAATTGTATGTGTAGTAATAAAATGAAAAAAGATTTTTCACTCATAAATAGCTACTTTTTGTAAGTTATTTGTCACATCTAGTTTTTCAGAAGAAACAAATAGTGGCTTGACTGTAGTTTAACTCCTTGAAATGATGAGTAGTTCTGCAACCTGAAGAGTCGAAGGACTAGTCAGTTTCTCTTATCATCAGGATGGAGCTCAGAGAAGAAGCAGAGTCTGGTGATGCTCAAGAGACTCCAGCTGCGGTCAGTGAACTGACACCTAATTAAACCAGACGTATGTGAAAACGCTGGGGAAGCACAGTCTCTGCAGCATCACTGCGACATACATGAACAAACACTGTAATGTGTCGTGGGCTTCGGTGACAATCTGCACCAGCTGTCTGCTGTTTCTGTGACACCAAAACAAGCCTTTAAAACCTGAGATGTGTATAAAACATTGGTTTAAGACGGGCAATGGAGGCCCAACCCTGCCGAAAAATCCAAATAAATAAAGAAAGTACAGTAATTATTCATTTAAAAAATCATTTTATTTTAAGAAATGGAGACAGGAGGATGAAGGCCCAAGGATGTAGAAATTTTAAATAAAAAAGGAAAAATAAACAAATATGAAAATGTAACGAAAATAAATGAAAGAATAAAAAGTTTAAGAATAAAACTTAATTGGATGATGTGCTTGCAGATGGGAAAATGGAAAAAAACTGTATATATAGGGGTCCAAACCTACAGAAATTAAAAATAAATTATCATAAATAACAGTAATAAAAAATGCATATGACAATTTAAAATACAAATGCATAAAATGAAACAATAAAAATGTACGTTAAAATGTATAAAATAATTGGGTGATGTGTTTTCACATATACTTGCATATATGGAGGCCCAAACCTGCAGAAATAAAACAATAAATATAAAAATAAAGTCAAAAATATTTAAAAGGAAAAGTAATACACAAATGGGACTAAATTTAATTTCAACATTTTTTTTGTTTGTTTTATTAAGCTATTTATTTGTTTATTATGTTTCTGTTATGTATTTCTGCATACATGGCAATGCATCAAGAAGTGTGGAAGTAGGCCATGCATGATGCAGCATGTTCTTGTCGTGGTGCTCGCTCTCATGCATACCTGTACATGGGCCATAATTGCATCGTTAGAGTGAATCCTAACATCCTTGGTTGTTTTGAACTAGGTCAACCCAGATAAAGACGTACTCCTGGGACAATGCGCAGGTCATCCTGGCGGGAAATAAGTGTGACATGGAAGAGGAGAGAGTCGTGTCTACAGATAACGGCAGACTGCTGGCGGAGCAGTTGGGTAAGTTCACTCTTCCTAACTTCATCCCAAAAACTGAGTTTGATTCCTCCAGGGACCAATTAGAAACTCCTGGACCTGTGGAGCCAGTCAGGTGGGTCTGCATGATTTAATTCTTAACAAGACCTCGGTTTTGCATTGGACGTTAAATAGAGAGCCAACAGTCTGTCATGTTTTCTAGTACTTTAAATAGTTTTATTCATGTTTTGCATGTCATGAAACCTACAGAGAAACCTCCTTCAAAATACAGATTTTAATTGGTTGCATAATCTTCGCCATCATGCAGTTTGATGATGACTGCATATTATTTTTGACATTAAGTATTATATTTTCTATCTTCTCTGTAAGTTTATCAGAACAGACATGTGACCTATTTTTGAGCAAGCCCCTCTGGTTGTGAGTAATTACACATCTGAAGTGACTTTAAATAAATCTCACCATCCATGAGCACTGTAATGGAATATATACCTAAGACGGCTCTCTTGTTATCATATCTTCACTGTGCATAAATTAGAGCATATGAAGGAAATTGCAGCGTTGAACTCAGGCGATAATGAAACGCATATAATTGGATGACACCAGAATGTGCAAAGACACTTTCTGCAGGTTTGGTGTGAAAGAGGACATACCCTTGCCATTTTCAGACTGTCAAATCAATTACATTTCAACAAGGATCGCGATTTGTAAAAGAGCACATTGTGCCTACATAGGCAACTTACTTCTAAGGCAGCAGCCATGAAATAGATTGTCATAATTCACTAAATTACATTACTCTACAGTCAGCAACTAAAAGAGATGAATATAGGTTAATTTTAACATGTTACTAAACCTTATTAAAATAAATACACATTTCTATAATTATTTTGTAATTGTGTTATTATTAATAACAAATATTTGTAATTATTAATTAAAATGTATGTATCAATATATTAAATATGTAATCATTAATAAACTAAGGTAATCAAATAATTTATTAATAAACAATATGATATATTGTTTGTATTAAAATGAATATTATTAGTGATATTTATATTAAAACTCGCTCTCTAAATGTGTACTTTGTTTGTCTTCTTGTTTTTTTGTTTTTTTACTAAGCTTTTTGGCATGCATTCTGGGATTGCTATTTATACTATTTATATTATTATTTAATTCATTTATTAATAATATAATTTATATTAATATATTGAAGAAATATATAAATAACAAATGTATTGATTTGATGTTTAATAATAATAATACTTGATATTTAAATGTCTTGTTTTTCTGACATCTTTAATTTATTTTAACTTTTTCACTATAAGCTTGAATTCTGAAATTGGTATTTATACTATTTATAGTACTATTTATATATTTATATTATGGCTTATTAAATTATTACGTAATGGCCTGGTTTCACAGATAGGGCTTAGACTAAAAATGTTAGAAAATGTAATAGATTTTTATTACCATGCCTTAGAAAATATATTCCTGGTGTGCATCTTGAGGCAAACAAAGGCACTGAAATATTTTAAGATCAGTCAGTGCAAGTTTCTTTCAGTTGAAAGAGCTCAGATTTACACTTTTGTCTGGGACTAGACTTAAGCCTTGTCTGTGAAACCAGTGGATTAATATCTCATTTATATTACTTATTTATTCTATAAATATATTGAATAGATTGCTGCTCATGTAAAATGTCTAAAATGCTGTCTAGTCTTCTGTCGAATCTAAACTGTTCCGTGGTCGTTTCCGTCTACCAGGTTTTGAGTTTTTCGAGACGAGCGCCAAGGACAACATCAACGTGAAGCAGACCTTTGAGCGTCTGGTGGACATAATCTGTGACAAGATGTCGGAGAGTTTAGAGACTGATCCCGCCGTGACCTCGGGAACCCAGGGAACAGCCCGGTTAACAGATAACCCTCCTCCTCTACAGCAGCCCAACTGTGCCTGTTAGTGCTCAGTTACCTGTGTGTGTGAGACACCTTTAGATAGATGCATATATCCTTTAATGTCATAGAATACAGGTGCTGGAACAGCTTGAATCTGATCAGTGCATGTCGAGAGTCATGTGACTCTTTACACCCAATGGGAACAGAGCTGTCATATCTATGCTGTCTTGACCAATGGCAAGCTGTTCAGTGTTTTAACAAGCAGTATGGATAAAAATAGCTTGAAAAATATGAATATGTTCCATTTATTTGTTTATCAGCTTGTGGTGTATTTGGCCTGTGAGTCTTTTGCACCACTAGGTGGCGTTCAAACAGGACACTTTCTTGTATTCCAAAACATAAAGCCACAATGCAGGGGTCTTGAGGCACTTTTTAAAATTAAAAGATGCATCGCCCAAAGTCGTCTGTCTGATGCATGTGAATGCAGACCACACGAACCCTGAATGCAAGAATGTTGTGTTGTGTGTTGTTCCAGCACCTTTGCACTAGAGTCACGTCTGTCTGTACGGTGCCTAGTTCATTCTGACACACTGTTTTCTTTAAGTCCTAACAGCCTTTACAGCACTGTTATTTAGCTCATCAAGACTTCGTTAACATGCATGCGGCGGCTGTTTATGAACTGATGACTTTGTGTGCGATCAAACTGATCTTTCTCTAAGCTCCGCCCCCATATTTACAAAAATATCATTTTGAAATTGTAAATAAACGTAATTACATAGTTATGCATAAACACATACTAATTAGTTTAGAATACAAAGGAGTTTTTAATGAACTCTTTATGATTTAGAGCACGATAAAACTGACCTTTTGCTAAGCTCCACCCCCTTAGTTACAAATAAATGTTATTACAAAGTTACGAATAAAACCTTACATGCAAAATATTTTAAATAAACAAGGGATTTTTGTGAAAGCTTTATGATTTAGAGCATGATCAAACTGACCTTTTGCTAAGCTCCACTTCCTTAAATTAATTATGCATTTACAAATGAAAATGTAGTTAAAAAATTTCATTTTTTGAAAAATTGTCTTCTTTCAAATATTCTTGGATGATTCTAAACTGACACATTTAAAAAAAAAACATTTAATGTAAATTCAAACATTTAAAAATAATTACATCATCACACAGGATGTCCTGTCTGGCAACAGTTGCTAAGGTAGGATTGGTCAGAAGCTTTTTTAGGGTGGGGCTTAGTGAAGGGTCAGATACTCAAAGGAAAGGATCTCAATGGCAATCCTACAAAATTGCATTAATACACACAAACGCACTCTTTTTAGCGATTTTGAAGATCAGGAATTCATGCCATATTAATCGAATTGATATTTCCCATCAGTGATATCAGCTGCATGACTCAAGTGTGTGCACATGTGTACCGTAGATTATTAAACATACATGATCTATCTAGTGTATATAGGTTTGTATATACTTCAGTCAGATGAATATAATGTCGTAGATTCAAGTAGCTGTTCAAAACAGGGAGGAAAATCTGCATTAAATGTTTCTACACATTCAGTTTGATCATTGTAATGAAAAAATATTTATTTATCTATTTATTCAGAGCAAACAGACTTTACAATGAGAAAGAGAAAAGTAAATGTGCTTCATGAGCTGCGTGTGTCTGATAACGAAACGTTCTTCTAGGTCAAGTGGAGTTTGGATTTTTTCCCGAGCACTTTTTTCTCAATTTCTCGTCGTCTGTTGTTTTTCTCTGCTGGCTAAAAAGCTACTTTTGTGGAGGATGTGATCTGCTGTTCCTGCTCTTATCTCGAAGAGGATTCAGTGATTTTAGATGTTATAAGGAAACCGCTTTACTGTCGGGTCGAAGCTTGCTGAAGCTTGTCTTGTAAAATGATGCAGTAATAGCCAAGGAAATGTGTCGGGCAGCTATTTTCAGAGGAATGAGTCACTCATCTAGATTTCATCCCACAAACCTTTAATGACTTCGGCCATAGATAGATTTTTTTTTTTTTGAGTCAGAAATATAACACGCCTACTGTATCGCCAAGGAAGAGCAGGTCTAGGGCAAACGTCTCGAAATATGAGAATATTCAGATTATATTTCACCTCAATATGAAACAGAAAAAAAAGCAGTTTGTTTTTGCATAAAGAAACACATTTTCCCCATTTTTTTAAAGTACTGTCTATGTTTTTGCATGTTTCTTTTCGTATAAATATATATATGTATAATACAGTAAATACTAATATAAAGTATAATGCAGTACATACTAATATAAAGATTTTATTAGAATTTTTGTAGTGAGAATTTGAAGCAAAAACATTCTAAATTGTCCTTAAAATTATTGTAAAATCCAAAGAAGTGGGTCCTGAAAAAGCCTTAATTTTTTTATATTATATCTTTTTTTATTTTATTTTGGGCTGAAATATGACCTGACTGGTTTCATGAGATTCATCATCTAGCTCAAGATGGTTTTATTAGTTTCTCATCTCTAGACATTGTCCCTTCTCTCTCTATTTTAATAGTGATGTATTATAAACTAGGTTGAATAAAGTAAAAAAAAAAATGTGACAGCCCTTAAATAATAAAACTACATGGTGTGGTCTGTTGATATGTGTGGTTTTGTAAACGTTGTACAAAAAAAGTTGTGTCCATAAAGTTAGGCTGACCATATCCAGCATTATTAAAAACATATCGCGTTCACGCCGGTAAGTATATCGCTAATAGTTCATTGATGTGTCCTCAGAATAAAGAAAATCAGTAAGAAACCCCACCACAAGCCACGTTTAGCATTATCCCTGCATGAAACTGTATGACATCTCTATTTAGATTCCTGTATCTGTATAATCGTATTTATTTGTTCATTTATGCGTCCCTCAGTATGTGGGGTGCAATGGGCCAGCAAGTGCAATATTTGGAAACCCTATCTCTTGTATATAGTGTGTGTGTGTGTGTGTGTGTGTGTGTGTGTGTGGAGAGCGCCTCGATGTGCCATGCTGATTTTGCACACTATATTAACCCTCGTATGGATGCTCGCTCTGCCAAACCTTCTGTGTTAAACTATCTTTGTGCTGACATTAAGACAAAATACTGTGGAGTTACATCGGTGTGTTCGTGTGTGTATATACTCATGTGGAGAAAAGTAAACGTGGATCTTGTTGCAAGTCATCTCTGTGGTTTTTCTTTGTGTGTTTGTGTGTAAATCTCGTTCATTTAGCGCATGCATAGGGCTCTATATCTGCAATCACTCTACTGCAAAGGAGTATTCAGTAGTTTTATAAGAGCTGCCATTTCAGGCACACAGCATGCAGAAAAAAGTTTCTTAACTACAGGCAAAATACAAAAAAAAAAACAACATACAAAAAAGTACATTTAGAACAGTTTGGGTGGATATCAGGTGGTGCTGATTCCTGTGTGTCAAAAGATAGTATGATTTTACCATGCTACATGTCCAACAAACAGTGTACTGTACTTTATTGTTAGACTGTAAACCTCTTTAAACCTCTTTTGTTTTGTCTTAATTACACATTAGATTTGCATTGTTTTGTCTTTATTGATCCGAGTCTGTAAGCTTCCGTCCCCCAAAATATGGTGATTTTATGTAAAATATTGTGGTTTTATTTGAAATATTTTCTTTTTATTTTTGCTCATTTAACTTTTGGTTTGTGTGGAAAAAGTTGTTGGAAAAAGCTGGTTATTCTGTATGTGTGGAGTGTGTGACAGAAGTGTGTTACTGAAGAAAAAAACTTACAAAAACAACAATAAATATTCCTATTGTGCTCTGTTGCTTTATTTGTAAATGT
This sequence comes from Carassius auratus, assembly GCF_003368295.1. Classification (NCBI taxonomy): domain Eukaryota; kingdom Metazoa; phylum Chordata; class Actinopteri; order Cypriniformes; family Cyprinidae; genus Carassius; species Carassius auratus. Next base: position 17,867,042 of record NC_039277.1, on the reverse strand, counting down.
TTTGTGTTCCTTTTTGCCAAAAAACCCGCAATAGCATTTTAACACTTCTGGTCCCATTGTCTGTTTTTTTTTTTTTTTTTTTTTTTTTTTTTGGTTAAATTAATGAGGTTAATAAGGTTTGTATTTAACACGCATTTTTTTTTTTTTTTTTTTTTTTGGAAGTGAACTAATCATTTACTGTTTATTTCTTTGTAACATCGTCTCTGTGGTATTTTGACAGAAATTATTACCATGGTAAATGTTTATGAGGAATTTTTTTTTTTTTATTAGATATTTTAACATGAATGATGGCAGGCATACAATAGTTTTATATCCACTTTGATGTCCATGCATAAGTTCTTAATATTTATTGTTAAAATTAATCGCCACAGCATTATTTATCACACCTTTATCACACAGAGAAGATACTCGTTTCGTTTGGAAACGTTTTAAGGGTCACTAATATAGGATATGGATAAATGTGCCATTTATTTATTGTTGTAACATTATTTATGCAACAATCTCTTTTATTATTATTATTATTTTAATTGAACTATTAAGAATAATACAGCAAGTAATGTACGTAAGTACAAGTAAGTGTTATTTGGAAGGACCAGACCAGTAATAAATTAAGATTTATTATTCTATTAATGAACTGCCTATTAATTGCCTATTAATGAACTGAATAATTTTTGATGAAGTGGCAAAAAAAGTGTGATAAGTAAGAGTGGACATAAATTGAAACGTATGATAAATAACAAAAATAAAATATTTACTTTTGCTATTTATAATTCGCTTAGATGCTGCTGTTACTCTGTGTGGCCACCAGGTGGAAGCAGAACCACAGTTTTACTTTAGATTCGACTGAGGGCGCTGCTACTCTTTCCCAGATAAATGTGCTTTCTAAAAGATATTATTAACTATTTATGTAAATTATATTTACATATATTTTAGATCAATTAAAACCGTCCATTTTATATTCTTAAAAATTGCTTTAGCATGACTGGTTTCACACATCCTACTGTTATCTAGGTGACTAGTACCAAAGTCCCTTAAAGGCATATTCTAAATAAAGAGTCATTTCAAGCTTCAATTAAAGCAGGCGTGTTAAACTCATTTCCTGAAGGGCCAGAGCCTTGCAGAGTTTTGTCCCAACACACATAAATGTAGTTTTCAGATAAGCCTGAAGGACTTGATTGGTTGGATCAGGTGTGTTTAATTAGTTTAATAAGGGATGGCTCTAAACTCTGCAGGGCTCCGGAGCGGATGACGCGCTCAACCACATCAAGACTTTCACTTCGACTCATCAGGATATAGAGCAATCAAACCAAATCATGTTCTTCAGTAGCCCAAGACGTCTCATGCTTCATATCTGCAACAAATACAAACACGCGACACACGTTTGCAATCAACCCATGCTTTTATTTCAACTGTTGCATATAAAAAGTTTTTTTTTCTTGTACTTTATGGACTTGAAACCGATTGGAGATGGATCTACAGTACCGGCAAAAGACTATAAGAGACTGAAAGAAGTGTTTCAGTTTTTAATCAGCAGAACTTATGAACCAAATGTTAAAGTATCCCTTTAATGACATTGAAAAAATACCTGTAATAATAATAATAATAATAGCCACGATTGGCTTTGGTCCAGGGCTGCTAATCTACAGTACGCGTGTCAGAAGGTATGCTTATTTAACATCTGAAACTCTAGGACTCGTTCAGTTTAGTGCACAAGCACATCTACAAGGCTGGATGAGATGAGGGTAGCAGACGGTACCTGAACCAAGTTAAAGAACAGCATGAAAGTAAAAGATCACAAGCAGCCAAGCACCTCTAGAGCAAACCGAACCGTCCCGGGACTATTGCAGCCACTGTCTCGACAGCAGCATTCACTATGTGCCACATTTTTAGACCTACAAATGAATAGTAGTAACCCAAGTCGTCCTAAGCTTTAGCTTTAAATGCAGCGTATAAGATGCCCTGATACCCTGGCAGCAGACATCGTTCTCCGAATCACGTAAAGAGACCAAACAGACACAAACAAAGAGTTTTTAAGTTAAGGCACAGCCCTGGGGCCAAACGCCAGCGTGACTCGTCTCGAATGGTTTGGCTTTCCCCAGATCTCCAGAAACACACGTTTGAAGGTGACCGTCTCATTTTCATACAGGATCTTATTATTATCATTATCATCACTTTGTTTGTTTTTACATTGGATAATATTTATAATAATAAACATTCTCTCAACAAGAGTTTACCAAATACAGCAACTCCATCCGGGATGAAGTTTAGAATCTGTCATCATTTACAACAAACATTACAATATATACAGCAAAATAAATACATCGTTGTAAACAGTGAAAACAAAAATCCATAATCAGGTAAGGTCATCTGGTGAGGAAAGAATATCATGGCACAAACTTAAATAACAGAATCAGTTCAACTCGAGCCAGGTTTCAAGTTTCTGTGAGCGTATTATATTTCCTACAGATCTGAAAAAGTTTGTTCTATGTACACGACCAAAAACAGGAGGCCAGTAACTTGCAAGTCCACACGCTCGATGCTACAGGTGATGGTCTACAGTACTGCTTTCAGACAGAAGCCAAACCATAAATTACAACCATATACAGATATAAATAAGCTCTTATTAAAAGCCACGTGTCCGGAGCGTGAGGGTGGTTTTCCAGTGAAATGAAAATATGGATTTTGACGCTAAACTGCATCTAGCCCTAAGAGAAGATCTCTGAACTAATGAAACATGAGAGATGGGGAAACATACAGAAGGTGGTTGTGAAAGACATTGCACAGCAAATACTCTCCGATGCGCAGGACTTCTGAACTACACGCTGATGTGGGCTTCAAAAAAAGAAAAAGGCAAATGGAAAGAAAATCGAATGCTATACAATCTCCAGATGTCCTTACAACAGAAGTGCTTCGAATAAATGGTTTGAGGATGATGCCTTAGAAAGAGGTTTCGCTTGACCTGGGGTTACAACGCCTGAACAGCATGTCTGTGTCAGTCTGAACTGCATTAAAACCAAAAATTAATATAAGTTTTTGAATTGTGAAAAAGTTCTTAAATGCGTATGTTTGATTGGTAACACATTACTTGGTGCCTGTAATATATATGAATATTTTGATACTACATATATTATCTGCATTTATATTAACACACACACACACACATATGCACACACACACACACACACACACACACACACACACACACACACACACACACACACACACACATATATATATATATATATATATATATATATACCCACACAATACAATATATACATATGTATAAAATAAGTACATATACACATGCATATATGTCATATTAATGTGGTGACTGTATATTTTAATATATTTGTATTATGTGCAATAATACTAAATCATAAAGAATATATATATGAAATATCTATACACATTCATATATATATATATATATATATATATATATATATATATATATTACAGGCTTCAAGTGCAGTGTTGCTGAAATAACTGCTCTGAAACAAGACAGGAAGTAAACAGAAAGAGTTAAACGCAGATCAAGCATCTGTACGTGTCACATGAGACTCATTAGAGGTAAAGTGTTTGACGAAGTACAAAAACACAATGTAAAAACATCTTCTGAATGGAGGGTGCGGGACAGCAGTCATGTGAACATGGTAGCGATCGCACGACCCACGTCGTGTACTTGCAAGTTACCCTTCACGCAAAGTTTCCTCAAAAACGCACAGCTGCTGTTTTGTTATTTAAAAAGTAACTATGTAAAAATCTGAATGTATACCGTATAAAATCATTGAGGAGGCCATGACAGCGCTCGCTGTTTGTTTTTAGTCTTTTGTGAAATCTTTCTCAGTCAAACGTTTAGGAAGACTTAAAACGTAGAAAATAAGGTCTCTTTGAAATCCAAGGAAATGTGTCCCGCTGACGTCTCTCTCCTCTGATTGCTTCATGTGGGACACTTCCTCACCGTCGTCCACAGAGAATCACAGAGGACGAGGGAAGGAGGAGGAGGTAAACGAAACCAAGCTTGAAAAAACAGAGGACTAGATATTATTCCTGAGTGCAAATAATACAACAACCTACCAAAGTCTTAGTGTCCTCTCGTCTCCAGGCAGCTCGTAGAGAGACGGAAAAGAGAAAGAGAGCGAGAGAGGAGCGGCCGAGGTCTTGGAGTGCAACGTGCGCTTTGGAACTCAATTTCATTGTCTGTTATTAAATATTTGCGTTTTTTTGCCATCGCGGCAGCTAGTCCGGGCCGTCCAAACGTGCTGCTACGTGTCTGCTGGCTGCTCCTCCTCGTCTTCTTCATCATCCTCCTCCTCATCCTCCTCCTCCACCATGCTGGGTTCTGTGGAAACCTCCTCCGATATTCCCTCCTCCGCTTCTGGAATCTCGGTGGATTCCGAGTCCTGTGTGATGAGAGTTTTAGAATCACTACAGCTGTTGTCCTCCTCCTCCTCCTCTTCTTCATCCTCCTCCTCCTCCTCTTCCTCCTCGGCCTGGCTGCCGCTGTCTTTCTCCGTGTCTGATTCTCCGTCCTCCTCCAGCGTCAGTTCAAACTGGAACTTGTCTGCTCCGGCGGAGCGGCTGCCGTCCTCGGATTGGTCGGGAGCGGGAGACGGGCTCTGTGGGATGGTGCTCTGGTACCACTCTCTGTTGTCCTCTAACGTGTCCAGGATGTCCTGGGCGTCCGGGTGGACGAGGTCGGCCCACGTCTCCCACAGCGGGTGCACGATGTAATCAATGAAGCCCACCTGGAGACAGAGACGGCCGTGAGAATTACCCTCACACACAAATGAGAAACTGAGGAAGTGTAAAGTGTTTTGGATTGATGAAGCTACCTGAGACTTCTCTACAGAGGCGTTGTGTTTGTCACACATGGGGCTGATCTCCATCCCTCGCTCCCGCTCTCGGTCGCCCTGACTGAAGAACTCCTCCATGATGCGGTCCGTCCACTGTTTGTACAGCTGCAGGGGTTTGGTGGGGTTACTCAGGTCCGCACAGTGCACCATGTTCTGAAGCACCTGAGGAACATCAACACATGCTTCACTGAACCGTCTCTGTTCAATTACAACATTTAAATTCAGATGCAGCTGAGGAAATTACATCATATATTTAAAACAAATCAGTATCATAAAAAAAACTAATTTAAAAAATAATATAAAAAAGGATGTAAAGTATTAAAATGTTAAGCATATCTGATATAACAATAGATAGTAATTGAAATAATATGAATTAACAAGATATATTTTCAGTTTAATTTTCATTTTAAATATGTCTTCCTATATGTAAATCAAACCAGTATCATAATAAAAAAAAGTAATTATTAAAATCATAAAATGTTAAGCTTATGTTATGTCATTCGATCTTTATTGAAGTTCTATCAATTTACAATTTCTGCATAATTTAGCATTTAAATCACGACAAATGATTATGACATCAGACATTTAATTTACACTTTAATTCATTAATGTAGCTTAGAAATCTTATATTTACAAATAAATATCATAATAAAAACATTGAATACTAAACTTAAAAAAATTAAAAAAAATAATATATATATCTTATATTTAAGATTATATCTTATTAGATAGTCACTGAAGTTCTCTGAATGTCCCATGTATTCTTAATTTACAATTTAAAACATGTAAAAAAGTGTAAAATGTAGCTTTTTACATAAAAAAGTACACTTCTATGAATTTCCAGTGAACTGTGAATAAACAAATAAATTATAATGGTAACACTTTAGAATAAGGTTCCATTAGTTAATGTTAGTTAATGTATTAATTAACATGAACAAACAATGAATAATACATTTATTACTGTATTTATTCATCTTCGTTAATGTTAGTTAATGAAAATACAGTTATTCAATGTTAGTTCATGCTAATTCACAGTGCATTAACTAATGTTAACAAGCACAACTTTTGATTTAAATAATGCATTAGTAAATGTTGAAATTAACATGAACTAAGACTTATAAATGCTGTTGAAGGATTGTTCTTGCCTAGTTCATGTTAACGAAAGTAGTTAACTAACATTAACTAATGGAATCTTATTCTAAAATGTTACCATTATAATAATCAAATGGGTTTCTTAACCACCACTGGTCAACAAAATGCTCAGTCCCGCCCCCCAACTCACGCCATTGGCTGATCCAGAAGCGGCGGTGTTGAGCCGCTCCATCAGTTTTGACAGAGCCAGAGTTTACAGGAAGTCAAAAAAGACTCACTTGTATCCTGTCTGAGTAGTTATCCAAGAGCAAGACTCCAGAACTGGTGACCTTCTTGGTCTCGACCATGGTCTTCAGATCGGCCAGCAGGTTCATGTGTTTGGACATATCAGTCGCCAACACCTGGGAGTAACGTGCGAGAAAAATCTTAAGCCAGAATTCTGAACGAACTTCATCAAAGCTAAACGTCATCTGAGCGGGACGTACGATGTCGATGACCATCTTGCGCAGCGATTGTCTCTGTTTCTTGTTCAGGTTCTGGAAGATGTCACAGTTCTCCTCCTGCAGGAGTTTGAAGCCCACCGCCAGATGATGGTTTTCCAGCACCGACGAGTCATTGTACATGAGGGCCAACTCCGAGTCTGCAGACATGAAGAAAACACGGCAAACTCTGTGACCTTGTGCTAATGTGTACACGAGCGTGACGGACTGGCAGCAAACAGCTGTGTCAGCAGCAGGACTCCATCACTGTCTGTGAGAGATTACAGACAGACACAATCCCATGAGGCCTGAGTCGCTTGTGTCTGTTCTATCGCTGCATCAGTGCTGCTAATGACAGAATAAAGTTATGTAAGCAGCGGTTCTGAGGACAGATGTCTGAGCTGATGGGATTGAGATCCGTCCATTACAATACAAACCCCCTGAACTGACATTCAGGGAACTATTAGCTCTTTAAAAACATATATTGTGTTTATCAAATCGATAGTGCCCTTTCTGGATGCTGATTGGTCAAATATCTCAACTCGACAATAGTCATCATAACTCCCCTAACTATTAATTTCTTGAACCAAATTTTGGAACAAATTGTGAAATTCACATAAATACATTATTATAGTTAGACATTTAAGTAATTGGATTATTATATTTAGAAATGTAAATAATTAGACAATATTTATTTGTTTACAAAATTAGATTGCTATGTTTAGGCATTTAAATAAAGAGATAATTAATTAGGGTATTACATTTACACATTTAAATGAGTTTATTTATTTTTTAACATTTAAATAAAAAGATAATTATATTTGTACATTTGAATAATTAGATTATAGAAATTTAAAGAAATTATTAAAGACAATTCAAATTGAGATTACTGTATTCATACATTTTTACAATGAGATAATACTTGTAAATTTCAATTTTTAAAATTAAAATTAAATTAAATTAAAATAAAATTATTATTACAATATTATTATTATTATTAATTATTATTATTGATTATTATGATCAATTATTACATTATAGAAATTAAAATAATTATAATAGAGGATTAGATTTTCACACTTAATGAGATTGTTTACACATTAACAACATTTAAATAATTAGATATTTAAACTAAACATTTACACCAAAAGCATATTTTTGAATCCTCTACAATTAAAAGCTTTACTATTATTGCTATTTTCTATGGCATAAACCAATAACAATCAAACACGTCACAAGTGTTTTTTTAATTTTAGTATCAGTTGTCATATGCTCAATTGTTTGGATCTGGTTCGAATAAACCATATATATTCATAAAGCACACTTACTGGTGTTAATAAGGAACTGGTTGGAGACACCCGGGTGGTCTACGTCATGAATAGCACTGGCGAAGATGGCAGCGAGGATTTCAAGGTCTGTGAAAACCGCCTGAAAGAGAACAACATGTGGATGTACGGTGAGCGAGAGCAGACATTATCTTCACCACATAACCTTTTTGGAAACCTAGCAAGTAGCACACAAGGTCACATTGAATCAAATGTGAATGAAATGGGTCATATGCTACAGTTTTGAACTGTGCAAACGGCGTCTCTCACCTCCAGAGCAGGCGTGGAGAGCAGCACGTGTGTGGACTGGGTGACGTCAGCTGCGTGAATGTTGCTGTGATACGCAACATCAGCATGATAATGGTCTTCTAAGGTCATCAGGTACGTTATGAAAGTGTCCAATGGAATTTTAAATGTTTTGAGTAAATCCCTTTCCTGTGGGAGAGAAAAACAGACGATCTCGATGATGTTCACGATAACATGAAAATGCATTTGCAACACTATTAACATCATGTGACACAGCATGTTAAATAATGCCAGATTTCATTGGATCATATAAAGTAGGCTATGATATTATTGGTTAAAACAGTGTTTCCCTGTCCATGTGACCTTGGTTACATCAGAGGTGAAGAAGGTTATGAAAACAAACATTGATGAATTGTGCACAGCAAGACTTTTATTAGTTAAGTAAATAAAGGAGAGTGGTGAATGCTTGAGCTCACCTGAAATATAGTGTACATCATCACCGTCAAAGGCCTGTTGCCTGAAAACTCTGTGACTTTAAAAACATTAAGGCCCCATTTGTTTATGTCCTCCAGTTCCTGAAACACAGCAGCCAATCATTAGTCAGTCCCGTTGTGTGTGAAGCCACTTAACTGCAAAAACTAATTTGAGTAGTGATGCACTGACATTTTGGCCGAAATAGCAATTTCCAGTTTGCCAATTTGGGTGAAATCATTGGAGTTAAAACATAATTTTGTAATTGAAAAGTTGACAAAAGCTCTTTACGTGCAATTTAAATGTTTTTATAACTTATTATATAAAACTGACCAATACAATTTATTTTCAGCTTCAGTTTTCTGCTAAATAAAATAACTCCGATTCCAATTTTGGTTGAAAAAAAAAAAAAAAAACATTTCAGTGCATGTAGCTATTTTAAAATAATTCTTGTATTTGTTTTTTGCCCAGACGTTTTCTTTCAGTGCATCAATATAAGTGAAAGATGTTTTCAGTAGATTTTGATCAACTTTAAACTATTATAAACTAAACATTAATAATGAACCACATTGAGTTGTTCTGTATAGCCGCTTTATAGCTGAATTAAGTTTTCTTCATAATTGATGATCTCTGCAGCACTGACAACGTTAGTGAACCGAATACGATCAATACTGAACTGAATAACGACACTATTGTCTTCAGTAGAACTGCTTTATACACAGTTGAACTGTGTGTCCTTCATAGCTTTGCAGCATTCAGTTATTGAACTAAACTGAATCAACATTAAACTAAACTGAGCTGAATAATGGCACTAGTGTCTTATTTCATGGTTGTTGTACAGCTGCATTTGTATTTGTTTCCTAACTGAAGAACTAATACTTTTATTTTCTTGTTTACTACAGGGAAGCTGCTTTGAAACAATCTGTATAGTATAAAGTGCTATATAAATGAATGTGACTTGACTAAACCCATTTGCAACGCGCATAAATATAATAAATGTTGGTTTGGCTTTTAAAACAGCCACAATATTTTCTAGGAATTAATCAGGATTCGTTTTAGAAATAAACAGTCAATCTGAGGAAACTGACCTGCTGAAAAGAGCAGCGTTTGATTCGTTTCTGAAAGCATTCTTCAATCAGTGTGTTGATGAATACTAGCTTAACCCGCAATATGCTCTCGGTTAAAAAAACACACCGGTCGACAAGCTTCCTGGTAACAGCATGACACTAACTAGCATGAAAACTCATGCTGCTCCAAGCTGCTCTTTTCAGCAGGGTACAAAATCTTTCCAAATGCATGACATCCATCTACGTCATTGGACTGAAAAGCTCCAATGACCTTTCGTCAAGGTCTACAAGAGTCTCTGATCAGATCCAATCAGCATTCAGTTGAGATGATTGCGCTTCTGTCCGAGTCTGAAGTGTTTGAAGCAGCTCTCCAACACAAATAAGCCTGATCTGCATCACCGGCGCTCACCTTGGCTAAGGAGTCTTCTGTATCCGTCTTGACCCCGAAGCGAGGGATGTTGGAGTTGGTGAGGCTGGTGCTGTGCATCAGCTTTTTCACCCCGCTGATCTGACACATGGGCTTTTTCTTCTTGTCTTTCTCCTTCTGCGTCTGCGGAGTGGGCATTTCCACATCGTGCTGTTTGTCTGGAGAAACAATGGGGAGGAGAGCGTGAACATGAGCCAAACCTCACCGTAACACTCACAAATGAAACGTGTTAATGTTTTGTGACTGATGGGTTACCTAAAAATGTGTTGGAGATGTACTCTGAGACCTGGTTACCAGATCTGCTCATCTCAGACAGGTGCGTTAACTCCCTGTTCAACATCCGCTTGAACTGCACACACAGACAGACAGACAGAGAAAGGACAAAAGTTTTAATCAGTCATGGTAATGCTTCATGATTGGGTGACACAAAGACAAGGAATAAATGAATCAATCAACTGTAACCTTCTGTTCTAATCAGTTTGAGAACAGACGCCCTCAGACCCTTCAAATAAAACCAGACCAGACCTAAAAATAGCCCAATCTATTCTAGAAATCAGGCACATTTCATCAATTCATAAATTCACATTTGTAATCCCATCATGAATAATTTAATGGCAAAGCATGGCAAATTAATTTTATTAATTATTATATTTCAATATATATATATATATATATATATATATATGTATATATATATATATATATATATATACACACACATTTTTTTCATAATAATAATTACAATGTTATAATAGGGCTAAAAAGGCTTCTTTTTCATGCAAAATATTATTTATACTTTTTTCCTTTCATTTGTGATGAAACTGTCCCTCAGTATGTTTTTGACAGATTAACTCTAAAGAAGGATGAATCGTTTAATATTTACTGTCCTACATAACAAATGCATTGATTTACAATAACACACCATCAACACTGAAAATATCTGTATATGACAGATTGGAAGAAATCAACCTGAAGCCTTCAAACATGGTCAAATAAAAAGAAATTTTTCTCACACCAAACCGAAACTGGCCTATAAAATATTCATCTCTGCTAATTTGCATATCATTTACATGTGGTGTACCACACATTATTTGAATACATCAATTCATGACCGACAAAAACACCCTCAATGAATGAAAGATAAGTAAATGCATCGAGGCCGAAACTGATTGTTTCAGCTACCAAATAAGGATCTCCGTACATCCAAGACATAAAATCAGCTTCAAAGAAACCATGATGCCATACCTTTATATATCCCCATGAGACCGAGCGTAAATAATTTGCTTCAGGCATCTTTGTTAAAGCTCCAAGACACACAAAAGCAAGAAACGAACCACTCCTAAATCCTTCAGACAATGCCACGCAAATGCTTCTGTGGGTTTAGTCTAAAAACTGCATCTCTGGGTCAGGTGGAGGTGTGATGGAGGTGCGGAGGCTGGCAGAGATGGCTTGGCTTCGCTCCTCTGAGCCACGAGAAAGACGCTGGGCTGCTCAACACCTTCCAAATATGGGACTGCTCATATAATCGATGCTGCTCGTGCCCCTCCACACAGCCAATCACGGCTCATTACCGAGAGGGAGAGATGGGGGCAGCAGCGCCGTCATCTGCTGATGGAGGATGCAGGCCTTGGAGAACCACTGTGTTTTCACAGCTCACCTTGTACCTGGTATAATCATACGGCAGAGCGGCAGTGTGTTCAGATGACTCACGAGAGCAGGAGACCGGCTCCTGGTGTGCTCTGTCTGTCGCAATATCTCATCAAGATATGATTTAGATGATATTTCACCGTTATAATCGACAATGACCTATCAGAAGCAGGAACATCCTCTCGTCTAATTTCTAACATCGATGTTGAGGGATAATAAACAATTTCTGTTTTCAAATATTTTTTTCATGCAGTCTGGGTCAACATTATAAATAATTCAAGGACGTTCAATGATAACATAAAAAATACAGTTATATATATTTTCATATATTTAATTAGTATTTCTTTCAAATATTAGAATACACCAAAATTAAATAAATGGATAAAATAAATAAAGAAATAAAATTTGTACAATTAAAAGCAAATAAATAAAGTATTACAAAAATTAAACTGGATTTTCAAAACATGCAATAAAATATATAAAACATTTCTGGGTTGAATTTCTAGAATAAAATTAAATGGAAAAAAAATAATAATAATAATTTTAGATTTGATAAATATGTAATTGCTCATTTATTGGCAACATGATTTTTTTATTTTAATTTGTGATTCATCTGTTTTTTCACCCTAAGGGAAGATGAACTTTTCAGAGTCAAAAATAATTGCCAGGCTAAAGAATGCTTCTCATCTTTAAAGTCTTACATAATAAATTAAATAAATAATTAAAATGTAAATGAACTGATCTAAAAAAAAAATCGATAAAAAGTATGTATAATTAAAAGTAAGCAAATAAACAAAAGAAAATCATTAAATGGATTAAACTGGATTTCATACATAATATACATTATAAATTACATAAAATCTTTAAAAAATAAAATAATCTCCTCAAATAATATTTTTTTTAGATCAATTAAATATTTAATGCTCAGTGATTTGTTTGATCAGACTACTGGCCTCATTTCTCTCATCAACACTGGTCACTGAAAATCTGCCGCTATACCAAAGCATGTCCTGCTTAATCTGATCTTCATGAAGACGTGTAAAATTAATTTCAAAAAGAGGAAGTAGTTAAACTTCTCCGAGTGTAAAACAAACTCTTGTTTGAGTGTAAATATTGACACGCTGATAAACAGTGTCTAGGTAACGTCCACTTCCATTCTGGAATCAAAGGCTAATCAGAAGTGGTCTTTGATGACACTTGCCATCTGGAGAAGAGAACGGAGATCTGAAATCAAAACAAACAATTCGCCAGCGTTCACATGGAGATATCGGCCCCCGTGCAAGCATTACTCAAGGCTTTCCTGTGGCCAGTGATGTTCTCATTTGAAAAACAAATGCTAGATCAGGGGCTCTTTTATGAAAGCAACAGCCATTGGCTGGGTTTGTTTGTGGCTGATTTGAATATGAACCTGAAGTCTTTACCATACGACAATAATACTATATTATCAGAAGAAATATGAAGCCTCTGCGGTGGCGTATTACGTCAATGCATTTCTTTATGCAAAGCAACACATTATGTGGTTCATCATAAACAAGGAAATAAAGCTTGAGAGAATCGCTGTGTGTTTTTATTCATCTTTGTTGTATAACCAAGAACTCCCTATAAACCTTCTACAACCTGCTGAACAACACTCAGATGAACATAAAGAAACAAAACATGGCCTTTATAATCATTAAGTCTGCACTCATCTGTGATAATAAAATCACATTTTGGTCTGACACTGCATATAAAGACCGGACAATAAAAATGCACGCATCCACTAGTTTTAAACAATTAAAGATGTCTGATTAGTAAATAATGACTTTTGAGGAAAGAATCTGTCAAAAATAAAAGTTATTTAGTAATGCTGAAACAGCATTATTATTATTATTATTATAGATTTTTTGCTTTTAGTTGATTGTAATATTTATGTTTATTTACTGTTTGTTTGTTAGTTTATATGTATTTTTACTAGTTGTGTTATGAGTGTGATAGTTTCCTATGTAACACATTTGAGAAGCTCACTGAAATGCCCTATGTAAGTTAAAGTTTATTATTATTAATAAAAAGTATCATATCTCATTCTGAATCAAACTAAATATTGATCAGAGCTCATCCAATCAGGTTTAGAATGGCTGACAGCTTTGATTCTTTTATTTGAATTCAAATGTTTCATAATTTGAAGCTGTTGTTGCACTGATGTCAGATTCATTTCTTATGAATTATTTATTATTTTGGACAAATAATGATTTGTTAAAAAAGCGAAAGTAAATAAAAAAATAAGAACAATTTTAAAATATATTAAATTCAAATGTTAAATAAATAATCTAATCTCAATCTAATCTAATCTAATATTTTGGCAAAATAAAAAAAGATTTTAAAAAGTAAAATATCTCCATGCTTTTTGTTTTATTTATAGCGTCATACAGAAAACATTTTTGTGTTGGATTTCAAGCAAAAAAAAAACCTTACTGTAATATATATACAGTAATATCATACTGGTCATATAAACCATAGTAAGTGTAAACAAAACAGGATCCTGTAAGAAACACTGCCATACAGTGCAGTGGATTATGATTAATTGTAGACTACTGCTAACTAGAAGCAGTGTGGGCGCGAGCCATAGGACGAGTCTGCTGCAGGTTGAGACTGGTGTCATGCTGATGGAAACATAGGGGGAAAACCTCCGACCACACATCAAAATATGCCGGGAAGACTTTCATGCTCATCATCAGAAAGGCAATGCTATTTCTGGAGACCCAATTATCACCACGTCAAGTTTTATTGGGAACATGCATACTCATAATAACACATAATTCCAAACACATCTGACGGATACTAAATGCATCCTGGAGCTAGATGAACCAACAGTTTAAGAGCTCACAGGTTACATTTGATGAAGGCATCATTGGTTGCAGGAATTGTTTTATTGTTGACACCAAACTTTGGGACACAACGGCACATTATGTGCGATGCAGGAAGGCTGTTTGTTCTCTTTAGTGAGGGAAACAGAGCTCAGTGAATTCTGGCTGGGTCTGAGGCCTTTAGCTGAGCTCTCACAGGCCTTGTGTGGCTTTGATTAAAGCCATCGGTCGACGCTTTGAGTATCGTTCAATATTTGGTGCCTTGCGGTCGCTGCTTCAGAGAGGACCAATGGGATGCCAAAGGCTTCACCAAAGCACGCGTGCAGGATCCAAATCATTCAAGAAAGCCACTGGCCACAGATACCCCCTCATCCCATACGCTGAACCCCCCGCTCTATAACCCACATGTCTCATTATCCTTCTGTCTTTCTTCCCTCGGCTCTGGCAGGCCTCCGGCCGCAGGGTGTGGTGTTTGAGGAGCTTTCATGAAAGATTGGGTACTTTGGTAAATCCAGATCTGCTGTATATATATATATATATTATCTATAAGGGGTGTAACGGTAAATGTATTTGTACTGAAAATGTTCAGTATGGGTCTTTCGGTTCGGTGCACATGTGTACAGAACAAATACATTGTTTTAACCACTGCACGAGCGAAACTTCATTGGAAACTTCCAGATTTATATATTGTTACCTTATATATAGTCTAAACTTTCGAATGATGTCCTTTTTTCAGGAAATTTACATTTATTTAAAAATATTTCTACATATGTACATATACGATTTTGAATAATTATATTTATAACAATATTTTGGTTGCACTTTATTTTACATTACGTGTACTTAAATGTACTTATAGTGTACTTACAGTGTATTTATATTTTTATATATAATTATTTTATATACAATTATTTTTATAATTATATACATTTTGTGATCTGTGATATAGCTATATATTTATATATTTTTTTTGTTCTAAAAGCAATAAACAATATATATTAAACATTTATATATATACACATACGTATATTTTCATATAATTTTTTTATAAAAAATATATTTATAATTATATATATTTACAGTATATTATGAGTCCAACCTTGAATTAAAATGTTTAGGATCATTTAGTAAATTAACAGCACGTTCCTCAACAAGACATAATTTGAGGAATCATTCATGTCTGGAGTACAAACAACACAAGTTTCATGCTGTAGTTTAATTCTTAAGGTTAGGGGTTTGTTTAAATCCATTAAATCCTCTAAATTTGAGCCCTTAGGTTAGGGATTATAGGATTATTTAGTTGCTGATGTTGGATTTATTGTTTTCACAGTCATTGGGGATTCTTTACGTGTCTAAACAAAAGTTGATACCAGTAAATGGTCTGAAAATCTGTCAAATGGTACATTCTAGAATCATTTGATGTTTCAAGTCACAATATACTGTATGTTATGCAATAAAGCAGTCAGAGATCAGATAACACACTTAAATTAGCATGTGATGCACTGTGCTGTTACAGAGCTGTTGTCTTCATTTGCATCTCTTCGCATCATATTATGATGATCAGGTGCGTAAGGCGTTTTGCATTTGTTCTCGCTGGACCAATCAGAAGCAGCTCTCCTTCACGGCCCCTCCGTCTCTCCTGCGTGTTTTTATGGTTTGTTTTTGAATGCACTGAGCATGCTCCAGAATCACCGGCATAGGCCTGCCACACTGCATACTGATGAACAGAATATCTACAGTACACACACACACACACAGCAACAACATGCCCTCCCCGTCACAGCGCAGACAGAAAGACTTGTGCCGGATCCCACATGCTTGCAGTCACCATGGCAATGCAGACAAATTGAGCCTTGCAGTGGGCTGAGAGACAGCGCAGACGATGCACACGCACCAGATGCGGCACAAAGACACCCAGCTGAAAGGTTAATGAGGTCCACTAGGAAACATTACAGAATCTTACTGGCTCTTTGCCTAAACGCTTATTTGGGCCTGAAATGTTAAGGCACATTGTGATAAATACGAGGACACTGATGCAGTCACATCTCTAGCGTGAGTCTGGTTGTGCATATCGCAGCCTGTCTGCTGTGTGTGAATGTTAAAACCCTCACATATGCTGTCAGGATGCCATGATGTCAAGCCTGGGCAAGTTTAGACACGCAGCATCTCATTCGATATCAGCGGTGAGCCTTGAGATAGAAGCATATGCTGAATTCAAGTCATAGAAAATTCAAGGCGGACAGAAAGCAGCCACACAGCACCTAAAGACGGCCAGTGTCTGACCTAAAACCAGTTCTACAAAGAGGGCTTCCTTTCTATTCAGCAATAAAGTCTGGTGATATGGTGAGGTTATGTAATTGGTGTCACTGTAAACAGTTTATATAATACCCATAGATTGTAAAAAACTATAATAGTTGGCAGGAACAAAGAATAGAGTCAGGGATATTTACATGTAAACATTGTCTAATACGGGATGTTGCAAACATGTTTACATTTCATTATATGAAGGTGTTTGGGTAATATAAACACACAGACACACATCTGGTTGAATCTCCATAGGCATAATCCTGTACAAACTGGTCGCCAACCTTTTCAATCCCAAGATCACTGACCTTTGCGTTTATGAAAGGCAAGATCTTCCTATTGAAGAATTGATAGAAAAAGATTGTAATTCCAATATGAGGCCTTTTATTTAGTATTTTAATTAGTGATGCACCAATCGTGATTTTTCATGTCCAATTCAGAATTAATTTTTTTTAAGCATATTTATTTATTGGTTATTTGCTTTATAACAAGCAAACTGGTCTTAAAAAAACAAACAAACCTGTAGACGTTTGAATTTTCAGAAGTTTTCTGGAGTAGGGTGAAGTAGGCCCGAAAAGGTAAAACAAACTAGATATCCCCAGAAACCATCTAGAACAGAAACTCACACAGAAACTCCCTGCCATCATAACACAAGTTTTGCACATGCAAACAACCACTCATATTTTCTTTAAAAATGTAAAAATCAAGTTTTGTGGAACAACCACTCAAAGTGCCAAAATCCAACAAAAGACATTCAACATTTACATGACAACAAACATTATATCACCCAGTTCCAATGTGAAAAATGATTCATGACCTTCAGTAATACTGGCACCTCCCCTCCTCTTAGACCTGCACCAAACACATAACAAACAAGACCGCTATCCCTTAATTCCCTGAACCCTCCACAGAAAAGAATTAAAGTGAAGCTTTACTGGCTTTTTTTAAGTCTTTTGCACAGTGTCGTGCTACATTAAAAGATGCCTGTGTGGACATCAGCAATAAGAACAGACCCACAATTCCAATGATAACGATGCTTCAGACTGACTTAAGGTCTACCAGCATGGGCTAGACACGCACACATGCATGCATGCATAAACAGACTCCAGCGTAAAGGACACAGTTGTTTATACTCACAGAGTGGGGCAACAAGCATTTGGTGTTTTGATAGCGCATTGAGCCATCGGACGTCGTCAGCCATGCCGAAGCAGGATGCGTGATGGACAACCCTGACTCACAATCCTGCACGTACATGACTCGTGTGTGCATCTCCCTGAAACTGCACCCCCTGGGGCAGCCATCTTGGCTCTACAGTACCTGATAACGTCTTCCGTCTGCGAGCCAACAGCCCTGCCAAATCACACCAATTACCTGAGCTCCCCTGGGCAGCGGCGGTAATGACATTAAGTCAAGGGGAAGCCCTTCGTTCTTAGGTGCGACGTAAGCTCCCGAGTGGAAAATACCATGCGTTAGGTGGGAAGTTGAACGGTGACTCACCTTGTTGGAGGCCATCTCGCTGACGGAGTGTCGGGTCTGCAGGGTCTCCAGCTGGTCCAGGCACCAGTCCAGCTCCTCCAGGGTCTCGGTGGCCAGTTTCTGGTAGGCCTCCTCTGGTGGGAGACAGGGAAGGGGATGGTCAGTTTTGAGGCGTTTGACCGGGCTAGCCAAGGCTTCCCGGACATCGTCCACGTCGTAGACAGCCACGCTGGGATCTCCAGGGCGGACACATGGGTGACCCTTCATGCTGTGCAGAAAAGATCAGAGCTAAAGAATCAACAACGAGCTGCTCCTTGCCCTCTAAAAACTCCAGAGCCGGTCGACGCAATAAAACGGAGTCACACCACTGTCAGTCCAGCTGTGCAGGACTCCTGGTGTAGAGCGCACTGGAGCCCCATGCTCCTAGCAAGCAAAACATACACACACATACAAGCAGACATTCCCTTTTTAATCCGCTTCTACTGATTCCCAGCGGGTTGCCTTGACAATCCCATGTCCGTACGCTGGATTAGAATCAGTCTCCTCCACAGGTCCATGAACTTCAGAGGATGTCTTATAGCTGACGCTCTGTCTCACAGCAAAAGAGAGAAAACAAAAAGGTCCCCTCAGCACCGGATTTAAATCCCCAGATCCAGACCCCTTTATGAGGCGACAGGCTTTGCCCAGTGTTCCTAGAGAGCTTGGGCAGCAGCTATATCCAGAGTCGTAAAAGAAGAGCATGCACAAGCAGCACAGTGAGAGCGCACCTCAGCTACACAGACATGACATAGAAGGCATTGCTTTACACAAACATGAGCGGCTTCCTGTGAAACCACAAACCTACAGAGCTGGAGAGCACGACGCAGAGAGAGACGCAAGATCTGGACCGGAGCGCTGGAGCAGGAGTCGAGCATCCCTGCAGACTTACTGCTGTCAGCAAAATGGGCAAGATCGCTGTTACAAATGTGTAGATGCAGTTCTATTTTTGTCTGTCTGTCTATCTATCTATCTATCTGTCTGTTTGTCTGTCTGTCTGTCTATCTATCTCTCTCTCTCTCTATATATATATATAAATAACTTAAATTATTTGATAATCACAGAATGGCCAAATAAGAAAAAAAAAAAAAAAAAAAAAAAAAAAAATATATATATATATATATATATATATATATATATATATATATATATATATATATATATATGATACCTATATGAACGATATATATGAACCTAAACATTTTTAGATGCATTATAAAGTATTATTAAGATGATATAGATTAAATAACATTATCAGATTAATATTACAATATTATTAGATAATATTATTATATAATATTTTTGTTTATTTTTCAAATAAGCTATTTTTTATTTAATGTTTCAAAAGTATTAAACGATGAATTTTTTTTTTTTCTATGGTAGATCGTGAAATTTAGATGCCTAAATTCACTTATGAAGAATGAGATTTCGAAACTGTGCTCTATCATGACAGCAACTGCTCTTTCATGTCCCAGAATGCCCCTGGGAGGTTGTTTACTTTAGCTGATTTGCGCAGATTCATCCACTGTGATGCTTGAAGATTACGTGACAGTCAATCTACGCAGATTACCATTGAAAATTAATCTTTGTTATGGGACCAATGTGATCCGTTCAGGGCCAGATTTCATTTTTTCATAATCCTGGATTATGTCGGGCTGTGCAGTTATGATGACTAGTGCATTTAAACCTTAACCTGCGTCACAGGATGTGCATATGTTCATACCACACAGATGATAAACAATAACTCAAACTGTGCCGACAAAATGTTGCAATTCTACTCTTGTGTATTGAGTTACACAGAGGAGAGCTAAAAGTTACAAGAAGAGCATTCATTGAAACAAGTGTGACACAATCACAACACGCTCTTCAGAGGTCACAGGATCTTGGTGCTATTGTTACAGGGCAACCTTAAGAGTACTATACTGAGAAAATGTAGCATGCAGCTTTGCGTGTGCCAGTGCTGTGCACGCTCAGATCAGCCTCTGACTCAGAGCATGCAACACACTCGGGTCAGCAGCAGCTTTGTCTATCATAATTCAGGGGTCAGGAGGGAAAAAACAGCTTGGGGTCCCACGAGCCCCACAAAGAAAGAGAAAATGTAGGGAAAGGATCACATCATGTGTGGAATCCTCTCCGCCACAACCCCCACATTTCTTTAGCTCTCTCCTCAAACAGCTGTCCAATCACTCTGAGGAGAATTCAAGAGCAGGGGTCCACTGTCCTTGCTGACAACATCTCCTCTGACGTCAATGGCTTTCTTCTTGTGTACGGTGCCGGCCCCTCAGAAGCTGCTGTGACTGAGAGCAGGACAGGACTGCAGCCAAACTCTGGAGTGGAGTCCACAAGAGATCGAGCAAACACACTCTCTGACTGCAGGCTAGACACTAAATAAATGCTGCAGTTTGAAAATAAACTCATTCAGAGAGTATTCAGAGATTTTGGTCCTTCCCTTGGTCAAGAAATATCCAGGTCATTTTTCAACCCAGAATCTAAATATTTTAGAGCATAAAAGCCTATTTTAAAACAATCAAAACTGTCTGAATTTGGTCAGAATCCTACCTTGAAAGATTGTACTCACCCCTGATTCATCTTAGGTGTGTATGACTTTTTTCTTTCAGACGAATCCTGTCAGAGTTATATTAAAAATCGTCTTTGATCTTTCAAAGTGTTTTATGGCACTCAGTGGGTGATGCATGCATCAGTCCAAAAGTCGTGAAATAAAAAGTGCCCATCCATAAAAAAGTGTCTCACATGGCTCCAGGGGGTGAATAAAGGCCTCCTGTAGTGAATCGATGCATTTTTGTAAGAAAAATATCATTTAAAACATAATAATCGCTCATCTAGTATGCGTTCACTGTTGTACGCTGGAAGCAGTTCTGGGAGCATGACGTATGAGGTTGTGCGCTTTTTATTTCACATCTTTTGGACTGAAGGAATGCAATACCTTCTGAGTGCCATTAAACAGTTTGAAAGATCAAAGAGCATTTTTAATATAACTCTAACAGGATTCGTCTGAAAGAAGAAGGTTATATACACCTAGGATGCCTCTTGGGTGAGTAAAACGCAGCCTAATTTTCATTTTTGGGTGAACTAACCCTTGTTATGTATACATTCATTCATTTATACTGCAAAGATGCATTAACTTGATCAAACGTGACAGTAAGTCTTCTACAATGTTACATTAAGATTTATATTTCAAATTAATTTCCATTAAAAAATGCATCACAGTTTCAAAAAAAAATATGAAGCAGCACAACTGTTTTCAAATATATAATAATAATTAAAAATGTTTCTTGAGCAGCAAATCAGCATATTATAATGATTTCTGAAGAATCATGTGACACTGAAGACTGGAGTAATGATGCAGAAAATTCAGCTTTAAATCACCGAAATAAATTATATTTAAAAAATATTTAACAGAAAAGAGTTATTTTAAATAGTAATAATATTTTTCACAATATTACTTTTTTAATAGTATTATTAGTATCACGTAGTATTTTACTATTTATTAAAATATTGTTTAAATTAAAAGCAAACAAACAAATAAGCAAGCTTTAAAATTATGGTCATAAAATAGGCTTCAATTAAACTGTTTGCTTTTATGGTGAAACATGACTCAGACATTTTAGACTTTCTCATTCTGAAAATATGACAAAAACACTATATTTACTATTTTTCTGCTATTAATTTACTATTTCCAGAATGTTCAAACCTGATGTTTCACCTATTTTGCTGCTAAATTATGCTGAATTCAAATCAATAAAAACCACATCTCAGTGGTGGCCTTTCTCTAGTAATCGACTGACCCATATACTGTAGTTCATCAAACTTCACTCAAGCAGATCGGAGACGTGTGATAGACTCCAGATAAATCACTCAGAGCCACCACCTGGCCCTGCTAGATGCCAAACAGTTTCTGAGAGAACCTTAATGTCACCCCTCAGTGGATCGGCAGTCTTGTAATACACAAGACCTCTCCAGTAACAGCGAGAAAGCAGCCGTGGGAAACAGAAGCCTCAGGCTGACGCAAACACTTTCAGAAAAGCAGCCTGACATCACCTAGACCCCACGTTTAAAGTGGCACCCATGTGAAAAACATTCTCGTGAGACTCCGTGTTTTTGAGATGCTTATGCCATCCACCGTCAGGTTGGATCTTTAGAAAGCAAGGGGCGGGACCTCTGTGTTTAAAGCAGCTGCTATATATACAAGTAGCCGATAATGCACCGAATCAGTCCATATTGGCAGGCGCCTCGGAGTAAAGTGCAACTTTGATCTTAGGGCTTTGTTTCTAATATGGCCTGATTACACAGTTTACAGCACGTGCATTAAACTGGGGAAGTGTTGATATGAGTTGTGTGCGTTTATGACAGTTTCCATATCAGACGTTTGCATGAAGGACAGGTGATGGGGAGTATCTTGATTCACGGACTCGACTTGCGAGCCCCAGAAAGACGCCAACACGTGCTTTCCCAAACTGGAAGCAAGTCTCTGGCTGAGCATGAAAGCGAGATGGCGTGAGTTTGCGAGTATCATGTCAGATTGGTGGGCTGCCAGCTGCGCCACATCTATTAATAATTTGAGAGATTCACGAATGTCAAAGCAGGTTATGTTTACTTCTTTTGGAAGATATGCTCCTCATGCATCTATAAGCATGCATACACCCAAAGACCAGACCTATTAGTGCTTTATAAGCATCCACCATCAAAATTATTGGTATTTAATATGGTGTTGATCTGCTTCTCAGATGTTTCTCCTGAGAAAAACACCCCAGTAATCTCATGCATCTCCTCTAGTGTTTCAGATCTCAAACTGTGCTCAGATCTGCCAAAGTCTGCAATCAAAAGTCAGATACTTTTCAATGTTAATACTGCACATCAATTGAATTGAATAGCACATGTAAAGCACAAGAAAATGTGAGTTAAATACACAGTTTAGACTGATATTAATTCAGTTAAGAGGTTTAAAATGGAAGTTTAATTACCAATGGGAAACCATCTAAAGCATGTCATTTGAAAACTACTGGACTTTAATATGGAGTTGCAATCTTCAAGGAAAGTATTCCACTGGATGTCCACAAAGCTTTGGCCAAGTAGTGCATCTCTTTTCTACAGTACTGCAGAAACGTGTATTAAGTTAAATGCTAGCACTGCAAAATTGAGCAGCCTTGCTGAAAAAAAGAGGTTACTGCATGAATGAGAGTGTTTTGATGCTCTCTAGAGGTTAACTGCTGCTATGACAGCATAAAGTACAACATTCACAACCAACAGGAAAGAACGGACACTACTGAGATCTCCATAAATAATTGGATTAAATGGAGCGCAAGAAGAGAGTGAGATACACAGTTAATTACTATTAAATTCCTGAAATAATATAAAAACCAAAGGGAAACCATCTCACCTGTGAAGGAGGCCTTTGTGAGAGGAGGCTGATTACACATGGGGGATCGCCTGGGAAAATTCAGCATAACAACGTGTTATAGATATTAATACATTTGATTATTGCAGTCAAAGTATCAGGTGATTTTCCTCTTCTGCTCCGTTTGCACATCAACAGCAGTCCATGACATTGACGGAACTGCACTCACTTGTTGGACGTACGATCTTGCTGGAGGTTGGTTAGCGTTGCAAAGTTGTTCCGTACTGTCCTCAAACTAGCCAGCACCTTCAAGAGAAGAGCAAAACACCTGAGGTCAGTAACATCTATTTGCGTTTAATGCATCACATTTAACATTAAACAGAATATTAAAGTTAGGACAAACTGAGCTTTTGTGAAACTTGCTTCAAATTCTCAGGTTTCGTCACACATGAAGCTGAAATACTATGTTGAAACTATAAACACAAAGGAGACATACATTCCCTGTCGTTTTGTGCACAATTCACTTCTGCAGATTTTTCCTGTAATCATTTATTTAACTTTTTAATAATTTATCAAGAAGAAATGACCAAAACACCTTTAATTTTAGGCTGACTTCACCAGTCACACTTAATTTACAAGTACTTTTCACCATCCATTCAGCTCATTATGGATACAAGTCTTTCCCTGAAGTGTTTTTCAATTAATATCCTGTTGAACTGTGTGATGCATCATATTATGGAAGTAAAATTGTAGTTTCATGTTGACTTGGTGCAGAAGGGCCTGTGTCACTGACCTGTGCAAACGGCGTAACGATGAGGTCATCTCCATGACTGCAAGAGAACGGACAATCAGCATTGTGACATACACACCTCAGCTACAATGCCAAAGAAAATGACTCTCTTAACGCGTGATATGCATGTTTATAATGTTGCATGCATTTGTCATAACAAACAAACCATATCATTAATAAAAGTGCAGATTCTTCTCGAAAAGATTCATCGATAACAACTGTATGGTTTTCTTGCATTTGGTCCTTCAGGAGGAGGGAGATATGGTTTGTCTGTGTGACAAGAGACAACAAGGCAGGGACACGCTTGCATTAATGCTTTCAGTGCTAGTGAATGTTCACTACATTGTGAGGACCACCTCCATTCATTCAGATCTCAGCTTCATTCAGAACATCCAGTTAGCCTCACACATGCGACTCATGTCTAATTGTGTACAAGAAGATTTCACACCAAAAGTCAACTGAAAAATGCTCGGAATAGTATAAAAAATACAAGAAACGTTCATTATGCAACAACAGTTTAGCCAAAGAGGAAGGACAACTTCAAAGGCTTCAAAGAAGTCAAGAACAAAAAGATAAAGACAAAATGATAGAAAATCAACTGTGTGAGTTTTAAACATAATAAATGAGCAAACATCAACATTTCCATCAAGTACTAGGAGATTCAGAACTACACTTTAGCTAGTATTGTGACTACAATACCCCAAACGCTGCTGACTGTGTACTTAAATAACCTGATGCTGAGTGTTCCCTGGGTAGGCAGCAGCCTGACCCCACCTGAAAAACATTACGAAGGATTTTGTCTTACTTTCATCAAGTTTTTACCTGTCTCATCCTTGCTCGTTATCCTGACTGTCCTGATGTGAAGGGGAATGTGGTGTGAAATGAAGAATACAATGCAAAAAAACATTTTTTTATTCAACATCCTTGTAAATTCCTCCTTAACCTGTCAGACCTGCGACACACGGGACGTGCACATGCTTGCGACATGTTAGAGCTGTGATGCTCTTGGGATACAGGTTTCAGTCACTTTCCTCTGACTATCATCTTTCCTCTCTGTTAAAGGCTGTTAATTAAAGTATAGTGCATTTTAAATAATAAATAAATATAAACTGATGTTCACACTGACAGTGATTAAATCACTATAGCAGGGTACGTTTTTTTCATTACTTGAAAAAAAAAAAAGAGCACAAAATTACAAAAATACAAAATGGCACATTGGTGCAACATATATATAATTTTTTCCCACACAGTTATATTGCAATGAGATGTCGATAAAACTATAGATTTTTCATAATCATGATATGTTTTCCTGTTATAATGAGATATTTTATGGTTAAAATTTTATATTTTGTATGTGGCATGACAACATAGGCCTTTTAATCACACTTCCACATTTGAAAAGCATGAAAAAATATCACTGAAATAAAGAATAAAATAGGTTCATACAAATTATATATTGTAGACCTTAAAACAAATAAAATTACAGAAACTTTAAAATAAAATAGAAAATATACAAATAAAACCATTCAAAATATGAATTAAAACTATAATAGTATCTCAGTAATATTAAAATAACAATGATCAACCAACGATGATCTGACCAATAAAAAAAATAAAAAATAAATAAAGTTTTTCATGAATTTACGGATGTAAAGGGAGAAAAAAAAAGAAAAAAGAAACAGTTTTTTTTTTACAGCAGCTGCACTTTTAAAACAAATCACAATTTCTAACCAATAAACTTTTAAATGTCGAGTATAAAAATCATTTTATTACTTTCCATGGCTTTCTATTTCCCACATAATTCCAAGTTTTCCATGACCGTAGGAACCATAAAGCCTGAGCAGTAAATCTCTGTCAGAGTGAATGCCCCTTTAATAGGATAACCTGACCTCTAAGCGTTCTGCCTTCACATCCTTCGGGCTCATTTACGCGTTGGAAATACAGTAAGTGAGCAGCTAGTGGAGAGAGCGACAGCAGGACAGCCGTGTGAGTAAGAGCAGTTAGTCGCTGCAGCGGGGAGGTAGTAAGGAGAAGGTTGAGTAAGCAGGGGTGCGAGCGTGCTGAATTTGTTGGGAGGAGTTCGAAGTCACGTCTGGGTTTTTGAGCAAAGAACAAAACCTCAAAAACAGCACGAAACACCATGTACCCTCTCCGCCTGTCATCCGGCTGGCTGAAGAAGCGTCCGATTTCCCGCGTGGCCCGAGTCCGTTTCAGCATATGGGTGTCGCTGACGCTCCTGCGGTTAAGCATGATGGAGTGTGTCTGTACCTCCATGTGTGTGCATGTATCCATGGCGGCTTCCCTCAGTGCTACATTTCCACACGCCGTCCAGGAGGAAAAGGTCACTGGCAGGCGTGCATACTAGCGTATCACGTGCTCTCGTCCAACTGCTGCAGAATGCATGCACGCTAAACATAGCACAAGGCCACAGCTTCGACAAGTGCAACAACCTGCTGCCATTTCACAACCAACAACCAGCTCATTTAAAGACTTTTCAGTGCAGTTTTAACTGGGTGGCAATGTGAACGCTTTCCTACACACTGCTCTGGAGATGAAAGTTTCCAGATCACGTGTGTGACCTCCAGACGAACCCCACATCTGTGTGTTTCTGATGCTGATAGCGTTGCAGAGAGAGGAGAACTAACTGTGGTTTATCAGCTCTCTGCTCAGTATGCTGAGACGGTCAGGTCTTTCACAAGAGTTAAATGGAGAGGAAGCACGCAGCTTATCAAAGCCCAAAACACAGATGGCACTGGCTCGTCTTAAAGTGAGCTTTTTTGAAAATACCAGCAAAAAAGACGCTCTTTAAACAGCAACTTTATTTATTTGTTGTGTTGTGTTAAATGTTTGTCTTCTGAAATCAGCACCTTCATGGAAAGAATATAGTAAAATCTGTAAAAAAAAACTACTCTTAAAAAAAAAAAAGTAATTAATTAATACATAAGTATTTAAATAAGTTTAATGAATTAATTCATAATTAATTATTAAAATAAATGACATTGAAACAAAATTACTAAAAGTGTAACAAAAATGAAAGTATGTTTTTCAGTCTTGTTCTCGTGAGAGCACCTGGAGATTTGGTGTAATATAATAACAATAATAATAATAATAATAATTATCATTATTATTATTATTATTATTATTATTATTATTATTATTATTATTATTATTATTATTGTACTAATATTTACATATTAGTTTAAAATTATTTTTCTAAATGTTCAAACCTAAAATCAGCAAGCTTTTATTTTGACAGGTTTCCGGCAAGTATATGCGCATTTCTAACCGTGCATTTTTTTATTTAGGTCGTGCATTCGACTATAAGACAATCTCAATGGTACTAAAATAAGTTACGAAAAGGAAAATAAACTGATTTAAAACCAAGTTTTCTTGCAATGTGCCATTAACATGTTATTATTCAGGCAGCTACTACGAAAATGTTTCAACAAGTTTTACTAGATTTCTGAGTAAGATCAATTTCAGACAGTTGTTCCATCATGACAGCAGTTGAACTGAAAGAGAAAACTGACCACAGATGTAAGATAGTTCATGTTAATTAATGCTCACAGAGAATGCAAAGCTTACTTGAGTTGTGTTTTGAGTTGTATTCTGACATTTTGGAACGAAATGAGACATGAAGTCAAGCTTGCATACCTGGAAAACATGTCGACGTGTATGTTTCAAGCCTCTAACTGAAAATGAATTATTCTTTTGAACAAAACCACATGTGTTTGACTATCAAAAATTGCTATTCCAAAGGCCAATGAACTTTTAAAACTCCAAGAGCAGTTGTAAAGGATAATATCAGAAACCGACATGATATTTCCTGCCATTTCTGGCTGAGAATGGATTCTCTGGCAGAATGAAATGAAACGTGCATCCGCCATCCCTCGGGACTCTACATAATGCATGAGCCAGTGCAGGGTTACATAGAGAAACGCTCTGAGCTTGCAAAAGATCAGGCCAGAGAGAGGAAGTGCACTGATCTGACAATTTCCTGTGATATCATCCATCACCGTTCCATTTGCTTTAGACGTACCATGATCGTATGAACTGATATAATTCAATAAATACACCTCTATGCTGTTGTATTCTGACATTCTGTTCCAAAACTACAAAACAAAAGATGTCGAGTGGGCTTCAAATGAGTGTATGCATTCACGCTGACTGAAGGAAATAATAATAATAATAATAATAGTCAGATGTGCACTTCTGAACGACCATTTTCAGTGTCACATGCAATGCAGGATCATCAAAGATGGAGACTGACAAACACACACTCACACACACGTCTAAGCCACAAGCGGCATGTCATCCGAACTCTGTCTTCTCCATGCGGTATCTCTCATCACGTACTCCTATATTCTCACGACACACAGGGGTTTTAATGCCCAGAATTGTCAACTAATCAAATCAACCTGATAATTCAGTTTTTGTTGATTTGGTCGTCATTCTGTGCATTAAATGGTGAGGGTGTAGGTGAGGCTTCTCAATGCATGTGAGACTGTGATGCTCGTGTCTACAGGTGAAGCAAGGTGATGCAGATTAAACAAGCAAGAGCATTCGTTGAGGAAGAGCAAGGCCAGGAGCTGCCGTAAGGACAGGCGAGCCAGAGCCAGAACTTACTTTCCACTAATAACCGGCTCAGATCTCCGAGAGACCAGGCCTGGCCTCGGCAGGTGGTTATTCCTATCGATAAGGACACAGTTTGTCAGACAAACACACTCACACACACACACACACACACACACACACACACACACACACACACACACACACACACACACACACACACACACACACACACAGATACAGAACTCATTACACACGTTGGTTCTTCTGCCTTTGTGGTTTGAGAAATGGCTGTTTTGAAAGACCATGTCTCTTTAACCGCTTATTCTCTCTGATTCTCTCACGCTGTATTAAAGGAATAGTTCACTCACAGATCACCTTCATGTTGATCCAAACTTGACGATTAAAGTGTACTTTGGCCACCAAGCTCTCGAAAGAGGCAAAAACACTAAAACTGTGGCTTTATACATCACAGTCACGCATTTAGACTGATCTGAGGATGAGTTTCACCTGAAATACTTCTTTATTCAGACTACCGTTTAATAGTTGGTGGTCAGTACAGTTTGTTTTCAATGAAGTATTTTGTGATCACCTAAACTGCAATTATTGATCCGAAATACAGTAAAAACATATCATAAAAATAACTCTTTTTCTATGTGAATATATTATAAAATATTATTTATTCCCGTGATGCACAGCTGTATTTTCAGCACCATTCCTCCAGTCTTCAGTGTCACATGATCCTTCAGAAATCATTCTATTATGCTGATCAATAAATATTTTGTATTATTATCAATGTTGAAAACGGTTAATACCTAATGCATTTTTTGGAAACCAATTTATTTATGATTCCCTTTATGAAAGTTCAAATGATTATAACATTATAAATGTCTTTACTGTCATTTTTGATCAATATAAGTCATCATTAGTGAATAAAAGTACGAATTCCTTTTTTTTAATGTACATATGTAATAAAGGTTTGTAAAGACTCTTAATTTGTGTGAGAAAGAGAAATTATGTAGACAAAGAGAGAGACTGATGAGACCTGGGGGCAAACATACCACTGATGACCACACACATGTACGTGTATTAAATATAAAGACACACACACACACACACACACACTCTCAAACAACAGGGAACCATTGACGTCATCAATGGATGAGACAGCAGAACATCCTTGTGGGCTAATTGGTCCTTTTTTAACCTGTAGTTTTCTGTTTTAAGACATTATATCAAATCAGATCACAGAAAGTATTCTTGAACTGTTTTTGGTTACTAGAAAAGAAAACCGTAAGATATCTGCATGAACAAATGAAATTAAGCGGAATCACAATACAAGCATGACGTCTCATTTTAGTGTACTTTCGCTCAGTGAAACAAAAGTCATTCCAAAAAAATCTAAATAAAACTTGACTGACCCAAAATAAAGTAAAGGATTATGGGAGAATGGCACAAGATTTGAAACGGCTCCAGAACTCACATGTCACTGGCGATGGAGGAGTTTCGGGACATCGACTTCGGCGACAGGTCATAGTCGCTGTCGGAGCGGTACAGGAAGGATTCCCTCCGCTGGCTGTGGACAAAGTTGGCCTGAAGGATCAGGCCTGAACCCGGACTCGTCATGGGATCCAGGGGACTCCGTCCTGACGACGTGCCATTGTCCACATCAAAGCTACAGAGAAAGAGAAACCAATTAAAAAATGTTAGCATTAACACGGTAAGTTTAGTCTAAAAATACAGTGCCCTCCCCCAAAATCAGGGTTTGATGTCTGCATTTTCCCAAGGTGGGTGCAATAAAAATGAATCATATAATGTGCTACAAAAGCTATTTAATTTATTAGAATACGAAAAGTACATTTTAAAAATGTCTGCTTCAAACTGTACTTAAGCATATACTGTACATATATAATTATATATACATAAATGTGTGTGTGTGTGTGTGTGTGTGTGTGTGCCAATAATAACCACCAAAAAAACCCAAACAAGTTTAGTGCTTAATGTGGGAACTTTCATTAGAGAGAAAACCCCAAGAAGAACTCTTATTTTGAAACATCTGTGGCTTACTATTGCCGTCTAACATTCACAAAGATGATGGGAGACAAAAGATGCTTTCTTACAACCATTTAAAACATATTATAATAAAAACACTCATAATTTACCAACAATAAATCATAAGCAATCGTATGGCATAAAAGCGCAATGATCATTAATTGTGACCTTTTCTGAAACCGCAAGACGGTAGAATGCACAACAGTGGCGTGTTTCTACTTTGAAACATGCAGCGCTCATATTTATTTAATGAATTCTTAGGGCCCTATTTTAATGATCTAAACGCAATGTGTAAAGCGCACGGAGCAGATGCACTCAGGGCGTGTCCAAATCCACTTTTGCTATTTTAACGACGGAAAAACTGTTAGCGCGCCCGGGCGCATGGTCTAAACAGGTTGTACCTATTTTCTTAATGAGTAATGGGTTTTTTTGGGGGGGTGTAACGTACAATGAACCAATCAAAGGAGTCTCATCTTCTATTCCCTTTAAGAGCCAGTTGCGCTCATGCCATGACGGATTTGCTATTTACGCGGCGGAATTTGGCAAGCGCAAAGACAGAACGCATCTCCAAGATGAAACCGAGCTGCTCGTGTGCGAGCAAATAGATTCTGATGCATGCGATGACTATCCATTATGACATGTAGGCATTATATATATATATATAGATATGGCGCAGTCTATTTTCAGCTCCTTAAAATAGCAATGCGCCTGCTCACATCTTTTTTAGACCATCATGGCCGTGGGCGCAAATGCATTTGCTAATTAAACGACGTGGTGCTGGACGGGAAAATGTGAACGGGGCCGGACTGAAACTAGCAAACACACTTGCGCTGCGTCTTGCGTCGCATTGCACCGGGTGTATTATAGGGCCCATAGCCTTTTGAAGTTTAAAAATCACATGTATTGTAAGATTTCTTAAAATGACTATTAAGATGTTTCTTATAAGATTTAATATATTTCAACCTTAAATGCCACTAAACTGTATTTAAGTTGTTTTATTCACACATGTGCTCCTAAATACATGTACACTGCATTGCAAATGTGAGCGTACCCTTGTAAACGGTCTGCAGGGGATGCTACTCATCACCTCACAGCTATGAGCATACTTGAAGGTGGACCAGAGAGAGCATGTTGGTGAACACATGTGGACAGCTGAATATCAACATGACCTGCACTAGCAGTGACGGATACACAGGGGTTTCCCTCTCAGTGTCATCTAGTGCACAGGTGGACACGGTCACTTAGCTCTCGTAATCCCATCCATTATGTTAAGAGGCTATTCGACGGCTAATCGCTGCAGTGAGGTACTCGCGACGTCACTGGTGGTGATTCATCAGGTGACCGAGTTTCCCCGCGAGCGTCCCCGTCTGAAACCACAACAAATCCCCTGTGACTCAGTGCACACCTCTCTCTGACCGTTTTAAAGAGAAGCCGCAGTTTCCTAGAAAGACTGAATGGGAGAAGCAGCAAGCGACACGTGGATCTGGAATGCTGCCACATGGACGAGACGGTCTCGACTCACAGGAAGTCGAACATAAGAGCAGGTCTGTTTGGATCACAGAGACAGACGTGTATCCGTGCACACACACCACTGATTTCAATTCCAGCAGAAAATGACGAGCAGAGGAAGAGATACCATGATAAATGGCTATCTGTAATTGTGGGGAAGAAGCTTAAATTCCTCTCCTAAAAAGGATGAGTGCAGTCAGGTCGGTCAAGATCTAAATGCACCTACAGTGTTGCTCGCCAAAACAATCCAGACTGCAATGACGGCTCCAGAGCCTGTAAACAGGTTTGCTGAAGTACATACAGTATGAATGGTTTGATATAAAGTGACATGCTACAGTCGTACAGTACTTAAGAGTGAGTTACTTGATTTCAGCTGAATGTGGTGTGACTTGCTTTGAGCAAGAAACTTCTTTTCCTTCCTGTTTTACACTTTGGCCACTTTTGCGTCGCTGTTCTCAAGACTTGAGAAGTTGTGCAAAATTCACAAACCTCACCCTGATCTTAAAATAAATCTATCTATCTATCTATCTACCAACAAAAAAAGTTTGAAAAAGTCAAGATTCAAAGATGGTCTTAACACACTCATGGTTTTCTTTTTTAAAATTACAGTTACATGAACTGCATTTACATGTTTAACTCCGCTTCCTGAAATGTAATGTTGCAATCGAGCAGCCTGATTCAAATTTGTTTCAAACCCAGGAATTCAATTGGAATTAAAAGGCATTCTCCATTGAGTTCTGAGTGGTGCACAATCCCGACTCGAGAGGGATGACTCGGTGAGGTCACTTAACATCCATGAGTGTAAAGGCATGACCTCGAAGAGCTGGTGATAGAAGAGAGATGCAGAAATCAATGACCCCTTGTTCTGCAGCCAGATGCTTCAGTGTGAGGTCCTGAAAGTCTCTGCTATAAATGTATGTTTTAGTCACATTTCCCCTCATGTCACGTACAGTAAATGAGAATTAAGACCCTGACCTTTGTCTTTTTCACATGTGTGACTTCTGTCTGCTGACCTTCTCTTTCTGTGCTGTGATGTAACACCAAACATTTGCTCATTTATTAAGACAAAAATAAGAGGTCAGGGACTCTCAAATACACCGGCATGGTGAACATCACTAAGCAAAGCCCTTGACGTCTAGTGGCGCACAGCAAATGAGACATTGGGGAGACCGGAAAAACACTTGCTTTTAGGTTCTCCGTGGGACGTTTCTCCCGCAGTGGGATGTGTTCTGTTCTTTTGTGGGATTTGGCCTGTTTTGACCTCAGATTCATGAGTAAAGCCACAGTATTACATCAGTTCCATTAGCACATTCTCTTCCTAATGCACTTCTGCATTAGTGTGTAAAGATACCTGAGCCTTAACTGATACTGTCGGAGTAGTGTATTGTGATACATCCTCCAGAGGAGAGCTGGAGGGACAGAACGGATATACCGTATTACTTCACTGCCTACTCTAATAACCAACCTGCAATGCTGTGAAAATACAACCAAAGCAGTCTGAAGGCTATTTAACTTGGATGGTCACCAGGGGAATGTGCAGTAAACGGCAAATCTCACTGTGATGTCAAACTATTGTGTGAATTGCGAAAGGATATTAAATGAACATTTGGTTAGGCATGTAAACCAAAAACATGCATGTACTGGTACATTTACTTGAAGGGTTCTTCTTAAAGCATTTAATTTCAGTCATATTAATATTAATATAAAATATTAATATTAAAATACTAATTAAAATGGTGAAAGCACATAAAATGTATAATTGTTAAATTAAATAAAAAACAGATTTTTTTTTTCTCTTTAATAAAATCTATGATACTAAATAAACAATACTATAATAAATCTGCATGCAACTTTTTTTTTTCTCTCAACCAGTGCAAGACCCGGTGCGACTTATACTAAATGGTGCTTATTTTCTGGAAAATACTGTAATTTTGTGCTGAACTATCCCTTTGAACATACTAAAGAAAGAATAACCCAGCAAGATGTGTGTCACACATACAGCAGCAGCACACACTCTTGAGAACGCCTGCATCCAGCAGGCCGAGCTGACACATCTGATCTGCTTCACCAGACGTCATGCCGAAGGCTTATCTTCACACGTCACAGAGCAGCTGCACCTCTTCCCTTTTAAGGCACAGGGGGTCAGCTAAGTTTGGGGTGCGCTAGCAGGTATCTGTCCACCGGGGCCCGTCTCTGAGAGGTTGACGCACGACAGGGTTTCTAGAGGCTTTCTAATTGCCCTGACCGTCAACTGCAGGCACAAAGACGACAATGAGTTTATTTATAAAGGTGCCGAAGACACATGGGAAAAGAGAGAGCAAGAGAGATGCCCTTGGCCTATTTTGGCATAGGTCGTCCCCGGATAGATCAGAGGCAGGAGACGGGTCCAGAGAGACAAATGCAAGCGCATGCAAGGGTGAGAGAAGTCATTTTGGTGACGTGCCATGAGGTGACAGGACGCACTTGCATCTTTCTGAATGCTTGCAATGCGGCCGGCTCCATGTTTCCAGGTCAGAGCAGGCTGACGGTGAGAGCTGAGAGGGAAAAGAGACATGCACTGGAGCATGTTGGAGCATCTGTTCTTAAATATGGTTCTGCAACAACACGACTCATAGTAGAAAAGACACCAAACACAACATGAAACGTGCTTTTTATAGAGCAGCCGGATACATGCATCATTAATGTGCCCCTATTATGCCTTTTCGACTATTACCTTTCATGCAGTGTATCATGTAGCTGTATGTGAACATAAACTATCTGCAAAGTTGTTTAGGCCCTCAATTGTCTAAACGAGTTGTCAGGAATTTGACTCTTATTCTGTTACGGCTGTACATCACAAAGTAGCACATTTGCATAATGCCCGCACACGTTTTACATCACCAACTTGCCTGCCCACAAACACAGTCCAATTTCTGTGGGGTTAATAACATGTCGAGAAGATGATGTATCCAATGCTGTGAAAGTAAATTTGTTTGATCACATCTCATAATTACCACAAACTTGTCAACACTTGACACTGTACGATATAAACCAATCCAGACCAATCACAAAGGACTGCACCATCTGACCAATCACAGCAGTGAGGGCTCGCAGAAAGGAGGGGTTTAGAGAGACTGATTGTTTGAACGTTTATGAATCTTTTAGACATGAGGTAAAATTCTATCTATTTTCTGAGAAAACTAACATGTTTTTTTTTTACCTTGCATACATGTAAACTTGTTTTAGGAGACGCATAAAACAATATAAGCAACCTTAAAAATGGCATAATGGGGCACTTCAATGCAGGATAATAAATGTTGAGATGTTTATTTTGGTGGTGGAATATGTGAGCTATTGTGGTCTCTTGTGTTGTGAACGGTCTCTAAAGGCACATTTGAAATTTGACTCGAGATATTTTTACACCGCACTAATACCACAGTCCTGCCGACAACAAACACACTAGACTCATTCACACACACACACACAAGAAATTCATTTCTTTCTTGTTCCTGGTAATATTGTGAACGATTCATTAGTGCAAGTTATTCTTAATAAAAAACGAAACCTTTGATTTGCTGCAGATAAACGACTTTACTTTTCGTCTGACGTCACCAAACCTTTGTTTTTCAACATCAACTTCAACCCCCTGACTCTGTTCTGGTAACACCCACTTTTAACAACCTGGGCCCTGATCTACATTATTTCTTGTTAAATATCCTGTTTTGCTCAGGAAGGTTTCAAGTTGACTAAACATTTAACTATTTTGCAGTTTTAAAAAGTATATATATATATATATATATATATATATATATATATATATATATATATATATATATATATATATATATATATATATATAAATTATATAAATTACACACATATTTTAAATAACTTAAAATATAATTATATAATATAATTATATAATAAATATATATATATTTATATATATATATAGAGAGAGAGAGAGAGAGAGAGAGAGAGTGCAAAAAATATATATATCCTGTGCTGCACAAAAAAATGCATTGTTTGATTTAACCTGAAAAACTGCACTAAATCTTCTAGACTGGAATTAAAATAGCTTTAAAATAAGCAAGAATATCAATTACTGGATATAGCAAAAACACTATAAGCCTTCAATTTTATGTGGGTGCATACTAAAATATTACTACATTTAATACAAATAATAAATCTTAAGAACTAAGATAATCAGGATTACACTTTTCATATTAAATTGTAAGCAGGTTTCGAATGTATGACACATGCCATTGAGCCTGAAAGCCAGAATAAGTCAAACGTTTACCAGATTCCCTCTGTGTTCCTGAGAGAGCTGGTGGAACGCGAGCGCGGTTTCATAACGATACTCATGGTCAAATGTGTGAAGTCGTCTCTCGGTTTTCCCTAGACCTTGTCAAAGTCTGTCCTGCTCTGTGATGGACATGCTCTCTGAGATAATCCAGCTCTGTGCTCAAACAATGCAGCTGCAGTGAGAGTCTCTGTGTCTCTCTGTGTCTGCAGGGTACGTAAGCCAGAGTGAATATCACGTTTCTAGTCCTGCTCTCCTCCTCTACATTCTTTTCCCTGGGTTGCTGTGGCCTAGCAGTGGGAGTGTGTATGTTTGTGTGTGTGTGTGTGTGTTAGGGGGGATAAACCCTCAGGGTACTGCCTGTGTGTATGTGCCGTATCTCAGCAAGGGAACCAGTTCGGGCGGCTTTAGGGAGTGGAGGGGGTGGAAATGGTGATGGCGTCAAAGCCCACTTCAGGACACACACGTGTGTGCATGAGCTACCCATGACAAGACAAGAACAACTTGACCCATGGGAAAGAAAAACCACCAATGAGATCTCTTTAGCATCTCGATTCATTCTGCAAGACGTCATTAAGATGTATAAAAGCAAAGTGAGACTTTTAATTAAGCCTCCTGCTTCTCAGATATTTAAAATTGTGCTCAAATTGACCAAAATATCTTATACTGTGTTGTTATTGTTAACTAAAACTATAAAAATAGTTTTCAGTAATTGAAATGAATCACAAATAAAATATAATATAAATATTAGGTGAAAAAAGTTTGAAAAATTAGAAGAATTGCAACTGAAATTTATACTAAAATTAATCAAACTAAAACTGAAGTAAAATATAGTTAAATAGAAACATTAAAAACAAATTAAAATGACAAAAGCACAAAAAATGGCTAAACATTAAACTAAAATACTGAAAATATAAAAATACAATTAAGTTAATTCAAAATATTAATAAATAAAAAATCTAAAATAATTCATAAAAAGTCATAATTTATTTTGAAAACTAAAACTTCTGGTAATTGACAAAGCAGACATAAAATAAAAATATTAGATTACTTTTTTATTAGAAATGCTGCAAAATAAGTTCAAATTATAAAACGACTACAACTGAAAAAATAAAGTTAAATAGAAATATTAAAATACTAATAAAAATTACGAAAGCACACAAAATGACTAAACATTAAACTAAAATGAAAATGAAACTGAAATCAAATGAAAACTGAAAATATAAAAATAAAAGTTAACTTAAAATATTAATAAACACTATATTATATTTAAAAAACAACTTTCAATATAAAACCTTTTTATTTAATTGGAAAAATCCCATTTAAAAAGGCAGAGATCTCACTATGAGCTCAAATATTTCTCATTAAACTCTTCCCATGCTAAATGATCTAAGCTCTGCTCTGATTTCTAGAATTTTAGGGGAAACGTGAGAAGTTTCTGCAGAAAATTCCCATGACGTAAGAGTGCTCTGAGTGTACTTTATATAGTTGGCCCATGTGAGAGGAGAGAAAACACAGTTTAAAAAAAGAAACGAGCCTAGAAGAGTGTGGATGACAGTCCTGACAGGAGTGATGGAGATACAGAGGTGTTTCTGAAAGCTTCAATGGACTCCACAGAGCTGTTGTGCTTTAACTATACTCTAATTCTATTCCTAATATATGTTCCAATTCTTAATATGCATGCCAATTTTAACCGATAGTCAAACTTAGCTGTAAAGGAATAAACAGCATTCATATTTGGTATGTAACTCACACTTTCCACCATCCAACTACATCTTTTCTAAATTTGCAGTCTTCAGTTTTAAGAGAGAGTGTGTGTATTCTGCATGATGTGCTTTACTGCACACTTTAACTTCCTCAATACTGAACTCGAGATGCTCTTACTGGGACTCTTAGATATGGGAATGCATTTGTATCTCCTTATGTGCATTATTATTATTATTATTTGAGCTCTATAAAGTTAATTCTTTATCATCTTTTTTTTTTCTTCTTAAAATCAATTTTATACACCATAATTTTTCATTTTCTATAAAGTGTGAATATATCCTCTATCGTATTCTACAACAAAAACAAGTTATAGTTTTATTTTGATTTCCCGAGTACACTATTAGCTTATAGCCTGTTAGCATTATCAGATTGGTTGCCGCTAATCTCATGTAAATTACTAATACTCTATTCACACACATTTCCATGTCACAGCAGTTATTGTAAATGATCACAGCTAATAGTTTTGATGTACTCTGCTTGACTGAAACCTGGCTAAAACCAAATGATTATTTTGGTTTAAATGAATCGACTCCACCAAACTACTGTTATAATCATGATCCCCGTCAGACTGGTCGTGGTGGAGGTGTTGCAACAATATATAGTGATATATATATGTTACCCAGAAAACAGGGTACAGGTTTAACTCATTATTAATACTTCTGCTTAATGTTAGACTGACAGATATGCAAAATAAATTTATTGTATCACAAGCCCTGGCTACTCTGTATAGACCATCAGGGCCGTATACAAATTTCCTAAAAGAATTAGCAGATTTCCTCTCAGACCTATTGGTTACCGTTTAGAAAGCGCTAATTGTCAGAGATTTTAACATTCACTTTAAATAATACAAAAGATGCATTAGGACTTGCGTTTACTAACCACATAAACTATTTTAGAGTCAAGCAAAATGTCACAGGGCCCACGCATAGTTTTAATCATATGTATTAAATTATATTGCATGGACTCGATCTTTTGGCTATAGATATCGTACCTCAAAGTGATGATGTTACTGACCTTTTCCTTGTATCGGCATGCTG
This sequence comes from Carassius auratus, assembly GCF_003368295.1. Classification (NCBI taxonomy): domain Eukaryota; kingdom Metazoa; phylum Chordata; class Actinopteri; order Cypriniformes; family Cyprinidae; genus Carassius; species Carassius auratus. The sequence goes on along the minus strand of NC_039277.1, from coordinate 17,827,405 downwards.
CGTATTTCTAATGTGAATTATATGGTTCTGCGTTATTGTCCAGACAAAACTATTGTTCCAGCCACCAAAGACAGATACACAAATAACCTGTCTGATTTATCTCAACTGCTCTGTGTACCCAAAAATACATATGAACTAGACGAAATGACTGGCAACATGGGCACTATCTTCTCCAATACATTAGAAGCCTTGCCCCCATCAAATTGAAAAAGGTTAGAGAAAATCGTATTGTGCCATGGTATAACAGTAATAACTCTCTAAAGAAAGAAACTCATAGTCTTGAACGCAAATGGAGAAAAACGATTGTGGACGTTTTTAGAACTGCATAGAAAAACAGTATGTCCAGCTATAGACTGGATCTAAAAACTGGCAGGGCAGAGCATATCCACAAACTCATTGAACATAACCAAAACAATCCAAGGTTTTTAATTAGCACATAAAAACATTCCCTAACAGTTTAATAGTAATGACTTTGTGAATTTCTTTACTGATTAAATAGATAACATCAGAAATACGATAACAAATGTAGATTCTACAGCGTCTAATACTTCAGCTTAATTCATCGCACCCAAAGATAAACCATAGGACAGGAAGAGCTAAATAAACTTATCACTGTGTCTAAACCAACAACATGTTTATTAGATCCTTTACCCACTGAATTATTGAAAGAGATGTTACACGTTGCATAAGAACCACTTCTCAATATTATTAACTCATCGTTATCTTTAGGTCACGTCCCAAAACCATTCAAGCTGGCGGTTATTAAGCCTCTTATTAAGAAACCAAAACTAGATCCTAGTGAACTGGCAAATTACAAACCCATTTCAAATCTTCCATTTATGTCTAAAATTTTGGAAAAAGTTGTGTCTGCTCATTTGTGCTTCTTCCTACAAAAAAATGATCCATGAAGACTTTCAGTCAGGCTTCAGGCCCCACCATAGCACAGAAACTGCACTTGTTAAAATTACAAATGACCTGCTTCTTGTGTCAGACCAAGACTGCAACTCATTGTTAGTTTTACTTGATCTCAGTGCTGCTTTCGACACCATAGATCATGACATACTCATAGATTGATTGCATCATATAATAATTGCTGTTAATAGAGTTCATTGTCTGTTTGATTACGTCTTTAATTGATTTTCCGGTACATTTCTGCCATATGTATATAAACTGACAGTCACTACTGATAAGCTACAACTAAATATTGTACTGTAGAAACTTAATTTTCTGTTGCTTTGCAACGATTTGTGTCAATCCTAATGACCGGCCCGGGGATGACAGACAACAGACGACTTTTTTCATTGAAAAAAGCAATATTTTGGATTATGGACTCGTATTTTGGAAATTAAATGTAAATTAATGATGTGCTAATGTCACCTGCATTTCAAATGACAAATTCTTGATCAAATCTCCATTCACTGCCTGCTAATCATTCTTGGCAACTCTGTTTACCATCAGTGTGATTATAACTATATTAGATTTCCTGGAATCCAGCAGTTGTGTTACGGAGCACACATACAAAAACCCCGTTCAGCTGTTTTTAGAATAACCAAGCTCATTGTGCTCTGATAGCAGATGGAAAATTGTGTGCACAGTATTAGTAAAGTCTCATGACATTCTGACGACGTACATCATTTGAGCAGTAAGTGGCATGTGGGTGTCTTGTGGCTTGAGTCTTTTTGACATGCATCATGGACAGACCATGCAACACATCATTGTGCTACATTTTCACATAAAAACCAATGAATTCATGCAACAAGGTGAAAGAAGTACATGCACAATGATATTCACACTGGCTACATGTAATGGAAATAAGCTTTACTGATCATGCAACAATCATTTTTAAAATATACATCTAACTCGTTTTTCAAACAGGAGCACATGCATGCATTTACTCAAGCTTGATTTTAGAATTTTAAAGTATTAGTATTTAGGAGAAAGTATGCATGCTGCAAAGTGCCAGCAGAACTGAACAAACGAGGAGCTGTAGAAAAACAGATGAAGGCCCTCTGGTGGAAAACACAGAAATATTAAACCTGCGCTGTTTCATTAGTGGTGAGAACCTTTTGACAAAACGTGATTTAATAATAATAAAAAATAATAAAAGCATTGTCAAAAACATTTAAACACAGTTACTGAACTGCTATTTATCCCATAAACTTAACATATTTTGATACAATATTTATTAGAACTAAAAGCATGAGAAGCAGCTCTTCGTAATTGTGAGTTGTTTGTTAGAGAAAAGAAGTTTTGCACCGATAACTTCTTTGGTGTAACACTTGAGGTTTACTTGTAAAGGAAACGTAAAAAAAAAAAAAAAGCATCAGGGCAATTTATCAGCGGAATGGGCCAAAACCTCTTCCTCTTTCAAAATGAATATCACACAATTTCCCACATCCTAAACTGATCTGCTGTGATAGTAAATGCAAAAATAATAGCACAAAATGACATTCAAATGACTATCAAATGTCAATGAAACGCACACTATTTTGTAAAAGTTTGTGTTCACTAAGATTTTAAACACTTTTATTCAGTAATGATGCATTAAATTGATCAAAAATTTAAGTAATAATACTTTATAATGTTACAAAAGATCTATAATTATTATAATAAAAACTGTTTGACATGCTAATTATTCACAACTCCTTTACCCACCATCAAAAAAAAAAAAAGCAAAAAGCAAACATGTCGGAGTCAGGAAATTTATGTAACTAATATTCATGCATACAATCTTTAGCTTTTTTACATATGTATACCATTTTATTACCGAGATGCAGAAAATACTGTATGTCTAGTAGTCCAGTTCAATACTATAAGAAATTTCCAGAATTTGAGAAAGAGAAAGCCTTCCTTACTTCTTATTTCAAACTACAAACATCGCAGCAAACCACCCACAACTTCAACTTCCATCTTACCACAGAGAAACAGACTTAAGCAAACCAGCATCATCTTATCACACTCTGTCAGGCAGCAGATCAAGACACCTCCAGTACGCAAGTCATGAGTGTTTCTGAGCATGTTCCCTACCTGTAGGACTTGAGCAGGCGCTTTCGTTTCATGCCTTTGGTTACAGCTTCGCTGGGGGCGATGTAGTCGCCTGTATGATCCTTCTGCAAGTCCATGAGTTTACGTCTGAGCTAGAGCCTATCAAGTGTTTCCTGGACTGTCTGGGTTACACAAGCTCCTCCCCTTTCACACTAAGTGACAGATATTTGCATGTGGCCTCCGTTAACCCTTGCTCCGCCCCCCCTGGGTAATCTGATTAGCACTTTAGGGACACGGAGTCCAAGCGAGGGCTACTCTTACCTCCAGCTTTCCCTCAAAGTACTGCGCTAGTTTCTCATGAACACATCAGAAACCCACCACTTCTTTAAAGGGACAGTTCACCTAAAAATAACAGTTCTGTTATCATATACTTGTTCCAAACCAATAAGACCTTGGATCATCTTTGAAATGCAAATTAAGATATTTGTAATGCAACAAAAGTCCGGGTCCATTTAAAGGGCGGGAAAGATCCAAAAGGCTCATAAAGGCATTGTATAATGAATCCATATGAATTGAGCGGTTTAATCCAAGTCTTATAAAGAAAAATATGATCAATTTATAGGATGAACAGATTTAATTTATGCTTTTATTCACATCTAAACAATGACTGACACTAGGGCTGAGTGATATGAGAAAAAAAAAACATCACAAAATATTTCATATCAGTCGATATCGATAATTATCATGATACATGTAAAATCTCTATTTATTTCATATTTAAAAACCGTTTTTTTTGCTCCCAGGTAAAAAGTTGTGGAAAGTTGTGAAAGCAGACCATTAACTGTGGTTTTTAACTATTCTTTATGGTCAGAACATGACAAATCCTTCACTTTTCCACTGATTTTTTCCTTAACAGAATAAACATCTTAATAGAAATATTAATTTCTTAGTTTCTACATGTTCTAATGAGTGATATTGTGTCAAATCACGAAGCAGGTTTGTGTTCCTTTGATTATGCACATCTTCAGCACAGTTTGCAGTGCAAGCTGCAATATTAATATTATTAAGCATGCTCACGGTGTGTGTGTGTGTGTGTGTTCACCGCTTTGTGTGTGCACTTTGGATGGGTTAAATGCAGAGCACATATTCTGAGTATGGGACATGATACTTGGCTGTATGTCACTTCACTTAAGAATGAGTAAAGAGTTTTAATTCATGCTGAACTATCCCTTTAAAGTGACCGCACCACATTTGAATGCTTACAAACCAAAAACCTCACAGTGAGAGGCTTGTGGGTGAGATCCTCTTTCTGATTCACCTTTACACCTGACCACGCTCCCGTTTGACCACAGGCTGTGTAACTGAAGTTTCCTGCTCCCTCTGCGGTCGAGCGGTGGGTTTGTGTGCCTCATGTTCCTGAAAGACTTTAGGAAGCGCGCTGGGGGAGGAAGTGCATTGGTATAATTCCTCCTGATGGGCTTGTGTGGATCTGAAACTGAACTGTGTTGAGGCCAGAGAAGAATGAGCCAAAGCTCTCTGTGCTTATTTTCTCTAAACCCATCAAGTCATCAGCAGGATGGGTGCCTGTGTTAACTGGCCATCATCTGTGCAAACGGAGTCACTCATTAAATCAGAAACGGGTGTTTAGAGTCTCAAGGGAACGCTTTCACCATCTCAGCCGGTCTGTGATAAAACACGCTGATGGAGCAAATTCTCACACTCTTAAGCAGCTTTACTCCTCACATAACAGAGCAATCAGATTACGGCTGACATTTACAAAGTTTAGCACAAACAGCGTAAATTTAATTCCTCCGGGCGTCAGGTGAACAAGCGTCTTGAGTGAGGATTCACAGTTACATTTTTGTTCATTATCAAAATCAGTAACATCTGTAAAAATTGTAGAAACCTCAGTTTTATATGGTTACATTTATTCTAAGTTTTAATGTATTTATTTATTTTTAATTAAGCATTGGTTTCCCATAGTAGCATACTTTTAAATCATGATAAACATATACTGTGGTACCTCTATACCATGGTAAAAATATAACTATATGGTTTTAAGGTAGCCTTTGTATGAAAAACAGTAGTCTAAAAACATTCAGTATAAATGCACACATGCTTTAGCTTAATCACAAATACATACTATAATTATTACTCATGTAATAAAATTCAGTTTGAATATCCCAAATTTCTGCCACTATACCATGGTACAGAGAGTGCTCAATAAAAACAGTTTCAGACTGACCCCAGCTTTACGAATAAGAAATAGTATTTGGTAACACTTTCCAGTAAAGTATAATTTATTAACACTAGTTAATGCATTTCCCTTATGAAACAAAAATATATTGCAATATATTGGAAAATTTCATGTAATATATTAAGCATATATTCTTATATATATTTATATTTTTCCAATATATTGCAATATATTAAAAGCTGCAATCATTTGTATATTTTGCAATATATTATATAATATATGTATCATCAATATATTATTAAATGTATTCAAATATATAAAATGTTAGAAAATAAAAAGGGAAAATAATATATTACAATATATCACAATATATTTTAAGAAATATATTGGTAAATATATTTTCCTTTCGTAAGGGTTGGTATCAAGAGCTAAAAAAAAAAAAAAAAAAAAAAAAAAAAGTATTTGTTTTAAAGTATATTAAAATATATGTTGTTTCTATATTAATGTTAATTTATAAATAAACAAAATTAACTTTACAATATCAAATATATAAAATTTCTATTTCAAATTGCAAATACATCAAATATAGCTATACAAATATGAAATATTTAATTTAATTGCACAATTACAATAAGCAGAACTGAACTGAATTAAACTATAAGCTTAATTAAGTCATCTGAACTGAATGAAACACTGTTAGACAACATTATCTGCCAGAAAATGATTAATGTTCATTCATTATTTATTTATTAATGTTAAATTATTTCAAACTTGAAATGTAAAAAAATCTGCTAAACAATTAAAATGAAGTTTAACATTATCATGAACTAGCCCCAAAAAATAATAATAATAAAAAAAAAAATGTACGGCATCTTTTAATCAATATCACTCTTAATTTAATTTAAGTAAAATATAAAAATATTCATATTTAAATACTGAATATTAAATTTAATTGTGCAATAGAACTGAATTTAATTTAATCGAATTCAGCCATTTTTGAAGTCATTATGAATTAAAAAAATGTGCTAGTTAATTAAAATGAAGGAAATTTTAAAAACGCTAAGAATATTGTTAGTTCATGACAGCTAATGCAGTGAAAGTAATAAACTAAACCTTCCATTTCACCCATCACTCCACCTCACTCAATCCCCATCCTTGTTATTGGATTCACATGTATATCAAATATTTGTGTGCATTTTGAGAAAAACAAATGTTTGTAACTTATTAGCTTTCATCAGCTTGGATTCCTCTGGTCACAACAGTTGAATTCCAAAAAGTAAGTGTCACTATGTTGGAAATACCAGTAATAATAGCATAATTCCTCTATAGCGGGTGAATCCGAGCGAGTGTCTCTCACCTGATACGGCTCTATTAATCTCTTAAAGGCGAATGTGATTAAGTGATGGTATAAACACATTACCAGCCTGAGCTCTGCTTCTCCACAAGACTTGCTTTAAGAATATACAAATACATCCACTAGCATAACACACAACCATAGAAGATACAGCAGCCCAACAGAAGCAAACAGCTAAAAACCTGAATGCCGCTCCTCCAGAGTCCAACAGAAGGTGGTTAAAAACAGTAAATAACAAACGTTACCATCTTCTCCGGGCTTTAATGTCGATGGGTTTGTTGGTGGCAAATGGGGAGCCGCTGGTGGACATGCAGTGAAGTTTGGCAAGCAGCTCGAGGGACAGAACGTCGGTGCGAGCAGGTAAACTCATCTTTGACATCAGCTCATCTCTTTCCCCGTCCTCGCTTTATGAACAAAGCACGGGGCACTGCAGAGACACTGAGCATTCATAGTCATATTCAGCACCTCGCTGAACCTCATACGTGGGGAACAGATAGCTGCTAGTTTACCGCCGGAGCTGATGAAACTTATTTGGACTTGATGTTTATTGACTGGTATTGTCTGCTTGTTACAGCCGCACTGTTGCATACTGTTAGTCCAATATATGGACCGGGATGATGGACTAGATCATATTTGGTCATTTAGAGATTACCTATATAGATTGGCATTTTTAAAGATGATGAATCTGCCTGCAATTATCTGATGTGCCATAAAATTGTCGCCTGAATGTTAAAATTAATTAAATTAAATAAATGTAATTAAAGCACCAAAAAAAGATGGGAAAGCTTAAATAAACATAATTATCACTCATTCTGATAGCAAAATAAGACTATATATATGAAAAAAAAAAAAAAAAAAAAATATATATATATATATATATATATATATATATATATATAGTGTACAATGTATATTTTCTACTAATTCTGATTAGATTTTCTACAAATATATTGCTACAAATACACTTCATTTTAAGAATAAAATAAAGAAAATAAATAAATAATTACATTTAAAATTTAATTTAATTTAAAAAATTTAATTGAATTGCCCTTACTAACAATGTTGTGTAAAATGTTTTTGCTCCAATTCTGATTAAATGTACTATTCTGGTTAGATTTTAAGCAAATATTTAGCAAAATAGTACAAATAAACAAAGAAACACAAAAATAAATGTTAATTTGATTTAATTTACACTAATCAACTGGCTGGTTATTAGTGCGCTTGGCCAATTAAGTTTCAAAATCCTCTGACAAATATTATGCATGTACATGTTTCTGTTTTGAAGTAATTCTGATCAGAGTTTTATGCAAATATTTAGCAAAACAAATGTTCATATGAATTCAGAATTTTTGCATATTAAAACACATTATCATTTGTTCACTAATGTCCATTGGTCACTCTGCTTTCTAAATACTAGAATACACAATTGAACACTGGCACAAGCCCTGTTGAATGCTCGGGCACCGTCCTCCATGCTGAAGAGAAGCGTGAGTGTACGTGGACGGGTGAACTGACTGTGTTGATTTATGAGCGTGTGTTCAGCGCTGGTGATGAAAACAGCAGAGCAGCAGATGTTTGTGGGAATCATGAAGCCTCTTCCCCTGACTATTCATTTCTCTACAACACAGAGAACTCTGACTAATTCAGAGAAGAAGATATGGCTTCATTGATCCCATCTGCTCTAAAAGGATTGTGGTGTTGAAACTGATGATTCATTTAGTGCCGGGCTGCTATTGGGTCGTTCCTGATCGGGTAACCGGGCAGAACGGATGACCACTGAATACACAGCAGAGTTAAATATGAATTTAGGATTAAAACTGTAATATATTTATGGGCCCTTGAACCATTCTATGAAGGTTCACCTGGTGCAATCTGACAAAAATAAATGAATAAAGTGCAATTAAACAATATTTAGAAATATGTAGAATAATTGCTGTTGCATTTGCATGGTTGGATAAAAATGTCTGCCAAATTAATAAAAGGTAAATTTAATTATTGAAATATTAAAACATAAATCAAATTAATTTTAACAAATAAAACTTAAAACAATTTTAATAATAATAATAATAGTTGGGTTAAATGTGTACTTTAAAAAATGTTTTAGATGAATTAGTAATTTAATAATCAGATTAATAATAAAGAAAACAATTTAAAGTAGTTGGTGCAAATGTGTGCTTTGTATAAAAAAAAAAATTCTGCTAAATTAAAAAAAAAACTATAATTAAAAAACAGGGAAGTTTATGGAAAAAAAATAATAAAAGAAAAAACATTTAAATGTAATTTAATACAAATAAATGAGCATAAAAATAAAACAAATAAAAATAAAATAATAAAATAAAAATGTGCCTCACAGTCTTTTATCTGATTGTGTGACCTGGGCGTATCCAGCTGTGTTTGCATGCATGTGCACAGAAAGGAGGACAGCATTATGTAGATCAGGTGGTGTGACAATATATCAATTTGTAAATAGCTAGTCAAACCTTCAGCTTCTAACGTCTGCAATTTTATCAGCACTGTACCCACGGTCCCTGAGGTGCAGACAAAACCCTCTGCAGGTGCAGTCCTGTTTCTGTGCACCTCATAGAAACAAGCACACTAAATTGTTGCTGTATTCTAGTTGATGAATATTGTCATGTGATAGGCCAACTCTACTGGTTGGCTGAACCAATAACATCACAGGAGTGAAGCTATATTCCACACAAAGATAAATTATCCTATGATTAAATGCAAGAATAAACCTACCAGAGTATATGTCGCTGTGTTTCCTTTAAACACCACTAGAGGGCGATACTCTCATATCTGATCTCCACAAAGCAACTCTATTTAATAATGTTTACCAAACTTAGATCTGAACAGCACAATACACAAAAGATTCACAACTGCACTTCCATTGAACAGTTTGGGTTGCAGCCTGATATGGTTCAGGATGGCCAACTAGTTGATTTGTTTGTTTGGGAAAAACTGCACTAATCAGTTAACTTCAGCTGGAGATGGCCTTTGGGACACAGATGCTGACCAAGAGACAGTGGAGCATTTCTGGAAAAATAAAAGGAGAGAAAACAAGCGAGGGCTGGAGGAGAAACGGACCCATGTGAGACCTCTATCGATTGGTCTAATTCAGTGTCTACGATGGAGACCCCGAGACGACACAATCACATCTCCTGCCACCCCTCATTTAGTCATCGCTTTGCACGGATCCACTCCGCCAGCTGTGTCCCAGCGCCCTGCACTCCTCTACCTGCTTCATCCTCGGTCTTACTATTGGAACTGGGTTCACATGAAAGATGAGTCAAGCTTCAGAAATGTAAAATGTGTTGCTAAAACAAAAAACGGATTCCTTTTTAGGCCCTTGTTTACACCTGGTATTTTGGTCCGTCTCAGAAATAATCAAAAGAAACACGAAAGTGTGATGGAAACACAAAGCATTTTACACTGAAATTTACACTTGTTTTCATTCATTTGAACTGAGGCCATAAACAGAAAACTAGAAAACCTATATTTGAATGATAGATAGATAGATAGATAGATAGATAGATAGATAGATAGATAGATAGATAGATAGACTATAAACAATTTTTGTAATTTAACAGTAAAATACAGTAAATATTCTACAGTAAAAAACTATTAATTGGTTAGCAGTAAGTTTCCATACTATATTCGGTGAATAAATCTAATAACATTTAATGTACTTTAACAGTAAAATACAGAAAGAAAAAAAAATTGGAATTGAAAAAGGAAAACGTAATTGTATAATTTACAGTGAATATATAGACTGTAAAAAAGTGATTGTGATTTTAACAGTAAAAGACTGTAAAAATGCTACAGTAAAAACCTCTTAAATGGTTAGCAGTAAGTTTGCATACTATATTCAGTGAATAAATGTAATTTTACAGTAAAATACTGTAAAAAATTTCAAAGGAAAAAGTAATTGTATAATTTACAGTAAAAATTCCCTTCATGACACTTCACATTGGATGTTTTTTTTTATTGAAATACATTTTTTGTTTGTTTATTCTTAGTTTGTAATGAGCTTTGGTTCATAAATGTGACTTTCTCATCACCACCGGTTTTGGTGGTTAGCAGTGCATTACAATGGTTCAAAACAGATATTATTGCTTCAGTATGTTGGTTTATTAACATAACATCGGATAATAAAATACGGTATTTTATTGTGAATTTAAGTTAAATCTGTAAAACTTAAAATGTTGCTACCATATTTTTTAAAGTAAAATTCTGCCAGCCACAGCTGCTGGTATTTACCATAAATGTCACAGATTTTTTTTATTTTTACAGTATGATAGATAGAGTGATAGATAGATATATAGAACGATAGACAGACAAATAGACGGAAGGAATGATAGATGGATGTATGGATGAATGGTTAATCCATTTGCACTTGTAACTAGTAAATGAATGCAGGAGAACTGAATCAGCGGATGGTGTTGAGTTATGTCAATACAACAGCTTCCTGACTGATAAAAGACTCCGAGCACCTGAGGAGTGCCGTCTGTGAAACTGAGACTTGTGAACAATGGCTCACTTAACCATGTTTGTCCTGTTGATGGTGAAAGCGTGATTTATGAGTAGCGACATCACTGAACAATACAGCAGTAAGATGACTGATGACTGACGAGCTATTCTTCTCTACATACACAGGCTGGTGGGGGTCTGTTACGAAACCCTAGAGGAGAAGACACAAAACTAAAGTAACTCCAGATGTCCTGAAAGATCAGTGTGGCCTCTGGAAGCATCGAAAGGCTTAGGATTGTTGACCCGGGATTGTTTGGGAAGCACCGTTGGAATGTTTTTCTTAGATCAAGTTAACTAGCTGCTGTTTCAGCTCAGATCCGTCCCTCCCTCACCGAATGAACTCCCTATAAAGAAGGTGGCGTCTTCATTTATATTGACGCCACACAATAGTTTGGTCAAGCAGGTATAATTACGGCCACCAGCAGATACTGTAACACAAGACGACCATCAATTGACATCACAAGTCACACGATACATGCTTTTAGCTTAATAAACCAATCAGTCTTTCATTTTCCATGGCCATCGTGGCAATTGTTTTTTTGTCTTGTTTTGAAGCTCCTTAACACCGTCAAACGATACTTTTCTACTTCTGTATTTAAAAAATACAGAAAATACGCTGAAAATACAGCTGTGATCACGGAAATAAATTATATTTTACAATTTATTTAAATAGAAACCAGATATTTTAAATTGTTATAATATTTCACAATATTACAGTAATCAATTAAATGCAGTCTTGGTGAGCATAATAGACTTCTTTCGAAAAACATATAAAAATATAATCAACTTTTAAAAACTTTTAAGTGGTAGTATAAATGAATTACAATAAAATATCTGTAGAGGCAAATGCAGACATTATTGTTATTTTTAGAAAATATACAAGTTACAGTAAATGTTATTTACAGTATAGTTCCTAAACAAATAAATACCTTAATTGCAATATAAATGGCTTTGGATAAAAGTGTCTGCCAAATGCAATAAAGGTAAATGTAAAAATGCCCATCTCTGCATTATATGTGGGTCAGACTTGTTTAAAAAGGTTCAAAGGTGCAAGATGAGACGTATAGCCAGAGCTGATCTCCTAAAGCCCTTCGGTGGATCAGATTCTCAGTCCAGGCTTGACAAATGTGACTATGAATGCTGTGAAACACGTTTAACTGGCTAGATGAAACGGAGCTATAATTAGTAACAGATTTTTGACATCACTTAAAAATATTTTTTTTAACCCTTTAAAGCCTGACATGATATAAAGATTCAGAATTTTTTTTTTTCTTAAAAAATGGAACATAAAAAAAATTCAAAGGAAAAAACATTGTTTGTTGAGTTATACTTGTGTTTAATTGATACAAATCAGTAAAGATTTCACAGCAAAAATGCACGTGAACCACAAACTGATGTTTTTACATTCATACTAAAAGGCCTTTTACTTCCAAAAAAGTAGAAACTATCAATCAGACGATAGAAAATATGTAGAGATTGTGTACAACAGGATTTTTTTTAGCAAAGTTTAAATCATGTTGATCATTTAGAAGCCTTAGAAATGTTTGTTCAATATGATTCAGCAGGCTATGTAGAGCTGAATATGATTCTCTTTCATTCTCCCTAATGTCTGCTAAGCCTAATTTGACATCAAAGGCTGTCTGTTTGTCTTTCTATTTACCCAAGATGCTCTACTCATTATAGCAATGCGGTGAAGACAGACGCCACTCATCCTGGAAGTGTGTCAGTGGTGCCCTGTAATAAGAGGGATGCATTTCTTTCTAACGGCAGGTTTAATTAGCGATCACCTGGGATGAGAGAGTTACTGTCGGTGCGTTCTCCCAGCTTCAGCTTCTGTCTCACTCTGTCTCACTGCTTTAATGATGCTCTCCACAGGACACTTTTGCTCCCTCTGCACCGTCGCATCTCCAGCACCTGCTTGGCAAGCGTGGCACCGACAGCCTTCTCATTGAAGATGCTGTATGGCACATTTTTGTCATGGACAACACAGAGAACTTGTCAGGTAGAATTTAGCATCACAGCCCCTTTGCGATGGCAATCTTAGCGGGTTATTAATCACCCTGCTTCACTAATAAGTTTCCCTTGTTGGCATTACCAACAAGTTTTCACTCTTAAAAATAAAGGTTCCAAAGAAGAATCTTCTTAGTTCTCAAAAGAATCTGTCAGTGAGCAGTTAGCTTCTAAGCGTAAAGAACATTTTTAACCTTTTCCAGAATAAAGAACCTTTTGTGGAATGGAAAGGCTCCATGGAAGTTAAAGGTGCACTATGTTATTTTTTCAAAGTCCCATAACACACTTGCAGCCAATCGGCCGTAAGGGGCGTGTCTAGTAATGATGGGGAAAAGAGAGCGCTCAGTGAATGCACAGGACGGATTTTAGCAGATCTACTATAGATTGCAAGAGTTGGCAGATACATAGGACCAATCAATGCTCTCTTTTAAAGTAATCCTGATGTGTTGAAAACTGTGTTTAAATGATCATTTTTATCAGCTGATAAAACATCACAATTATCCACATCACTCCAGTCCATCAATTAACATCTAACAGCCAAAAGCTGCGTGTTTGTAAGAAACAAATCCATTATTAAGATGTTTTTAAGTTTCAACTGTTGCTTATTTCTCTAAATATGTTCTGATGAAGAAACAAGTTCCTTTACATCTTGGATGGCCTGACGGTGAGTACATTTTCATTAAGTTTCCATTTTGGGTAAACTATTCCTTTGTATGCTCTTTATAGAACTGTAGATGCCAATAAAGAGCCTTCGTTTTTAAAAGTGTCTATTCAAATCGTTTCCATACACAGACGATTAGACACAGAGTTAAACGTCAAGATCTAGATATTTCAGGTACAAAATAAATGACATGAAACACAGAGAGACGCAGAGTATTTAAAAGAAAAACATTCTTTGAAGTCCAAATGAGATTAGGCCTCAGAGAGAGGACATATTCTGGAGAGAAGACCACCTGTGTCCGCATGGAGACTAAATGAGAACAAAAGAAGGTTAAGCCACCTCATCCCCTTAAATACTCTGGAGTGCGTCACAGATAATGGTGCAGTAAACACGTTTCTAACACTCACAGTCATGCAGAAAGAACAACTGCCGATTGAAATTCACATAAATGCAAATGGCTCTTACATTTGAGATATACATATCAGTTCAGTCATATGCTATTGGTGTTGTAAAGAAATGCTACATGATAAAACATACTTCCACGCGACGCCTTCTACCACCAACATTTCCTGTGATTTGTTTACATGTGGAAACATGTTTCTTAAAACAACATTCCCAGCTGGAAACTATTGCGAAATCCCCCGAGGGCCTAAAAGCTTGTGCATGAATGTCCTCAACCTCTGAACCAATCAAGAAACAAGATCCTTAGAGCTAAAGAGAAATACAAGCAATTATGGGTCAAAAGAGCCATAGTGAAAATGTGAACAGATGCAGGGTTTAATCAAGAGCAAAAGAGTGCACATTTTTAAGGTGATCAAGCACCCTGTCAGCCCTCTGTGCCCTTCAGAAAATGACTTAAAATAACAGTTAAGTAAATGGCCTCACTACCATTTTTTTTTTAAATACATACAGTACAACTATGTTATCTTTTTTACAGCTCACATAGCTATAATTATATAAATATAATTAAATATATATATATATATATATATATATATATATATATATATATATATATATATAATAAAATAAAAGGCAGACAGGAACAGAATTCCATAGAAAGCTATTCATTTTAAAGCACCCTGTGCCTTAACTCTGTGCCTTACTGTTAAAGTAAAATCAGATGACAATACATGACTTGAACGAGCACACTTCAAGCAAGGGAACGATTTTTCAAACAGGACTCAAAAATCATGTATAAAGACGGACACGTGCAGAGCTCCTGCTAATCTCTCATGAGGACTCCTCGAGCCTCCGCTCACCTTTACTTGCATCGTCAGTTTCGGCACTAAATATTTATTGGATGTATCTCAGTCTAATCTTTGCATTGCTCACAGCAAGTATATGTCTTTAGCATTAGCACATGGCTGAGGTAATGGGTTTTGCTGTTGGAAGTGCATCACACTAACGCTAATCCCATCAAACCCAACCTTTGTGATGTCACTGACCTCCTCTTAGCCGTGGGTGTGCGAACACACGGGACGTCCCAGGGATGCCCTGTCTCAGGGGTAAGCCTGGGAAGATCTACAGGCGTCACAAGCAATGCTGCAGTTTCTTTTTATAGCACTGAAGAGTGCATCGTGTCTGCTCGACGATTATTACGTCTTATCCTCAGAGTCTAATGTCACCTGATTATGTCATATGAAATGTTTTGGATGAATATTACAAATAAAAATATTTGATGCACAGCTAAATGCCAAATGTTATTTACTTCAAAAATACATTTAATTCCCGCAGCCTTGCTAAAATAAGCATTTAGTTGCCAGTGTGTTGACTGTTGCTGTCTGCAGAAATGCACTGAGATCTAGGGCTTGGATGGATGCTGGCTGCTAAGCTCTGCTGATTCAGCTTACGTCTGCACTGTGAGCAATATTAAATAATGGCCTCTGCTTCTTCAATCTGACCTGGGGATGCTGCTGCTGTTCGGTGCAGATCACTGGGAAAAAGCAAGCAATGCAGCGATGTGTCAAATTCCACAGTTAACCTACAGCAATGCAACTTTCCCAGTGAATGTAATGGTCTTGAATATTGGTGTTTCATTCAGGCTGTTTTTACAACGAGTCAAATAATTTTCTGTTGCCCATACTGTTAAAGTATCCCTTTTTATATATAACAAACCTTGTTTAGCTGAATAAACAAACTTATATATATATATCCTTAATAAAGAACATCTCCAATGATCTGTCAAGTAAACATGCATTAAGTCATTTTTGGAAGAATAAAAACACAAAAAAAAATTTTAAGTGACAAAAAGATAAAATTTATTGCTCAGCTTTCATATCCTATGATGCATTTCCCCAAACAGGTTTATCTGACTGCAAGGTACTTTATCTTAAAACTGATAACTAATAGATGTCATATTTCCCCAGCTGACATTAAAGGGGTCATATGATGCGGTTTCAAGTTTTCCTTTCTCTTTGCAGTATTACAAGCTGTTCGTTGCTTAGATAAGATCCCTAAAGTTGCAAAGACTAAAGTCTCATACCCAGAGAGATATTCTTTATAAAACTTAAGACTTGTCCCACGTCTACGTCACTGTGTGGGAAAATTAGAAAAACTCAACCCAAGTGTTCACACAAAGAAAAAGGCATCACTTTGATTCTCGCTGTAGTGTTGTTGCCGGCGCTGCCATGTCGTGGACACTCTTTGTGTTTCGTTGTGAAAACAAAACTACTTTGTTTGGCCTTCCAAAGAGGACATAACTAGAAATCATTGGTTGAGTTGTATTTACAACACTGTTCTAAAACAGTTCAACCCAAATATTCAGAGGTAAGCAGCTCATTTTACGGAGGACTGTTTCCTGAACCTGAAAGAGTAGCATTCAATGATGTCTGTGCACAAACGCCGTTTTATAAAGTGGGGCAATTGCAACTTTGCAAGGACAGTCTGGCGCTTCTGAATCACAGCCTGTAAGTACGTTTACATATTAAAAGAATTTGCCACTGATGATTCAATCCAAGATTTGAGCAGTGTAGAGTAGCGCTTGTTTGTCGTTTCTCTAATCACAACATGGTTTTATGTTCACGTGTAAAAAGACAGTATAAGTCATTATAATCAGTAATTTTGTCCCAGCTGGATGCAACAAATGCCTTGTTGGTAATGTGTTTTATTGGTTGTGTGTCGTCGCGCCACAGGATTGGCAGGTTTTGACAACAAAATCCACACAATTGGTGCACAAAACTGGCCAAAAACTAGCCCAATAGTGTTTCCAGGGGATAAAATACATGTTTTTTGGCAGTGTTCCCCTGGTAAAATTCACATTTCAGGGGCTAAATTCACGTTATTGTCACAACCATGGACTTGAAAAACAACCCGCTGCAACAGTGTTAAAGTAGCCCAATTGAAAACTGGGAGATGGCATCACAGTATGGTAAAGGGTGTAACATTACAAAATAATGTTCTTTTTAGCAATGTCATATGACCTCTTTAAGACTACTGTTTTGCATGACAAGTTTTCTGAAATGTTATATGTAAATATTAGGGGTGTAACGTTTCACAAAATTTATGGTTCGGTTTGATACGATTCACTGGTGTCACGGTTCGGTACGGTTCGGTACATTTTAGATACAGCAAAAAGAAAAATTTGGCAGAAAAATTTCCTAGATTTAAAAAAAACTAAAAAAACAATCATTCATTAAAACTAACAAAGTATGTTTTTTGTTTTTTTTACATTGAACACTGATGGAGCTATTCTTTACCCATCTTCTATGGTGTTTTCTTAGCAGCATACTGTATAAAACAAAAACAGCTCCTTATAAAAAAAAATGAAAATGTTATATTGTTGTAGTAGTTATGAACAAATACAAAGATGTAACTCTTTATATGGAACTCTATAACTCTAGGAATTACGGTCTGGCTGAAATGGGCTCGTGAAGGAATATTGTAACGAGGCTCAATTACATTAAGCATGTTCTTAAAACATGCATTTTCCACTACAGAGTAAGGCACTCGCTCACTCAGTACGCGCTGAAGGCTCGTTGCAAAATGGCTAAAGTGTCTTTCACACAGGACGCAGTACGCGCGGCGCTGGACCCTGGGCTCAGCGTTGCCCTTCAGATACAACGCGATTTGCGCTGCACTATGCCGAGAGCAAAGTAGGTGGAGTTTTCAAAACTGCCCGTGCATACGTTCTATTTATAACAGTTCTTCTATCTAATAATGTGCAGGCCTGTTAATTGTATCGTGCTGCTCAGGAAATTCCGCCACAATACAGTACTAGTCCATTTTGATTTCCGCGCTTGTTTGGATGCCCCGATCGATTGGTAAAGTGCTCCCAAACACCAGACCTGTTGGTTATTGGAGGATCTTCTATTTCTGGTCTTTTAAACGCATTGGCCATTTTGCAACGAGCCTTCAGCGCGTACTGAGTGAGCGAGCGCCTGACTGAGTAGCCTAACATAAACATATAAGTTGGTGTTTTTTGTTAGTTGGTGCCTGTTACAGCGTTTGGGTTATTGGGCTACCTTGTTGAACGCATATCATTATATTTCACTATTTTTTATTTATTTTCTAAATATAATTAATTAGTCCAATGAACGGTTCAATACGAATACGCGTATCGTTACACCCCTAGTAAATATACAAACAAGGCATTATCTAATAAAAAATGCTATAATTTGCATGCATTTCCAGCACATAAAACTAAGCACTGGATAAAGCCAGCTTCAAAATTATTTTTTCATTTTGTTGACATATTAGAATCAAACAGTCAAATACTGTTAATAGTAAATGCCCTGCTTTTAGGAATAAAATGCTTAATATATATCAGGTGAATTATTTACGAACAAAGCACTCTATAAAAATATAAATAGGATCAAATACCTAAGGTGTGGTGTATGTAAGTGCTGCTGAATTGCAGGAGAAAACTGACTGCCATTAAAAACATGTATTGTAATTTAAATCTACAGACAATAATAGATAGTAGTTAATAAAATAATTAGTTATTATTTTATAATAAAATAAAATGAATAAATAATAATAAAATACATAAAACATTGTATTTTAGATGTTTTCATTCCACTAGTCTGAATGTAGACGTGCTATGCATGTTGCACTCTATGCACTATGTATGCACTCTAAATGCATATGAATTTCTTATGATATATAAGATGGAAGAACACCATTAGCACGATTTAAATCCCTGTTTTCTAGCATGCACTGATGTTTACAGGCACAGAGAGAGAGATAGAGGCGGTCTCTGGTGTGCAGCATCTGCGTGTGCGGGTTATTTGTTATCAAGTGTGGCACATGCTCCAGGGACGACGCTCAGGGAGCTCTGGCAGACAGCATGCAGTAAATATCGCAAAGTGAAACGAACCGTTATAAAACTACTACAGTAGTGCAAATGCAACTAATGTGTGGCATTTCACTCTATGAGTGATTCCTAAACAGATGAACAAAGAAGAATGTACAGTTACACAGTACGTACAGAATGAGTCACAAGGAATTCAAATGATATAGCAGTGCTGCATATTAATAAAGCTCAGCATATTAATAAAACACAGCACAGTTCAGTTTATCACCCTTTTGAGTACAGCCACTGCAACATTAACAGAGGAATGCATGCTACACATATGCAACTGGACCACATGATTCAATGCACTGGCCAATATGGATTTTCATAATGGCATTAGGTTTGTTTCTGGACTTAAGTTACTGTGTAAGTGTCATAAACTTGGAGTCTATTGCCACATATCTCTAAAACACACTCAAAGCTCAGCGCTGGTTAATCCTTCATTATTTTGCTGCACTGCTTTTTGTAGCAATTGATTTTCCCAATTAGCGATGGCACAAAGGTGCCTTGTAAAGGTGCAACGGTCATTCAAACAAGCTTACACACATGAGGACAGAGAATAAATGAACACAATCAAGCGAAACCAAACAGAATAAGGTGATGCACGCTGACAAGCTCTGTCCTTTTTAAGCTATTCAGTAAATCAGTTCCATTGATTTAACAATGTAGCACCCATAATTCATCTGACGGCATGTAACCTCTTCAATATTTCATTAAAACAAGTATTCAAGAGAAAAAAAAAAGAGAGTTTTTCTTCATGCATGAAACCACAAAGTAGAGCAATAGAGTTCAATGCAGTGTGTATTTGGCTGTGTGTGTGTTTCCAAGAGAGACTGGGATTATTTTATTTTGGGCTTAATCACACAGTACTGATAAAAATGCTTAAAATTCTTTCATTGTTTGCAGACGTTTGCGGTTCTCTCAATTATTTGGCCACAGAATTCCATTGAAATGCCTGCATCTACAAAACGCAAAACCAAAATAAACAAACTGCTATTTTTATGTAAGTATGAGGGATAGATTATTTAGTGTACAGTTACTTTTTGAGAGTTACGGAGCCCTGCACATGACATGCAAGAAAAAATAAATAAATTGTGCGCACGATTTACTATTTCGTTCCCTCAAATGTACTAAAACTTGCACACGATTACTATTGCATTCCCTTGATTTACTATTGCGTTCCCTCGATTTGCTAAATTGTGAGGACGATTTAGCAAATCGAGCAAATGAATTAGGAAATAATGCGCACAATTTATAAATTGAGGGAACGAATTATTAAATCGTGCACACGATTTAGCCTAATATTTTTTCCTGCATGTCATGTGCGGGCTCATTAAAGAGTGATAAACAAAGTGATAGAAAATATTTATTTTCATGCATTTTAAATGTTTAAACCACTCATTGAATCACACCATCTCTTGACTGCATTATTATTGGTAAAATAGGGGCTTTATGGAGTGTGTGTATACATGGTTATAAGTAAAACAGTTATATTTCATTAATTTAGAGAAATGAACAACTGTCTTAAACCTCAAGGGACTAATTAGACAACCAGCTTATTCCTGCTTGATTCTTATGCTATTGATAGTGTAAAAAACAAACTTTGAATCACATGCTGATTGATGGACTAGCATTATTCAACATTACTTACTATTGAAAATCGTATACTGTAATATATGTTGAATTTTGACATTGCCAACCTTTAAATTAAGTTGACAGTAAGTAATAAACAGTATTGAGCATTTAGAAGTTGAGTATTGTGCATTTTTCCTATTTTTTAATAGCTATTTAATGATTTTAATGGAACCGGAACATTTTTAAGAGTTGGGAAGATGCTTTTGTTGAAAAAGTCACGTGTTTAAACCCACAACCTATGGTTTATTGATGATTCATGATGTTTAAACTGACTTGTCTGTTTTGCAAATAGAAGCAAATGAACCTTGACATTGTTCGGTTTCTGTAATTGGGACGAATGTTTGCATAATCTTGGCGTGTTCAGCTTGTGACGTAAATTAATGTTTAATTCTCGTTGCTATAAAACAACATTATTAGCTCATTTCTATAATATAAAATCAAAGCAAACATGTATGTTTGTGAATGTGCATGGGGGAAGTTCATTAAAACAAGAAGGCTGTGTTGCTCTAATCCCGAAGGGAAATGAGCTTTGACATGTCTTGACCTGAGTAATGCGTTAACTGCAGCTGATGTATTACTAATCTACAAAAAATACAGCACTGCACAGAAAATGTTTGGTTTTCACAATGACCATCAATGGCAATACACACTGAAGAAATCTGCACTGCCTTAGGGAAGACGACTGAGATGAGAGCTCTGTCTTAAGGCTGTAGCACCCAACCTTAAAGGCAGCAGGTTCCTGATCTGAACTCAATTCCAGCTGAACGGTTTATGATACATCACATTGTTCTCTTCTAAAAGTATCAGCACAGTGTAGGTGGAAATGAAAAAAATAGGTAAACTTCTGACTGTTTAAAGGAGCAAACGTACACACACACACATGCACAAAGCATCCGTTTGTATGCTTTCAGTTCTCACAGAACAATACTGTCTTGGTGTAGGGTGAGAAAGAAATCATATGGTGCTTTTGCAACTCTGTAATTTGATTGTAGCAAAGAAAAGTGCAAATTATGTCTGTTTTCCTTCCAAATATTTAGGAAGCACTGTTGGTACATGAACTAAACCAACACCAAAGGTATGTTTAATGTCATTTTTTCATGAGCTAGTCCATGAAGTGCTTCTTTTATGACACCTCTGTTTAAGTTGTGACTTAAGGAAACTAAAGTGTGACACTCCTACATGAACTAGAAACACAGACCTCCACTGGACTGAATCCATGTTCATGTGCCACACTAACGTTCCTGTTAGATCATTTATCACCATAGTAAAGCAGCATGTCAGAGCGATGCCATTATAGACGCCGCAGAGCCCTAGAGAGCAGCAAACGCTGTCACGTTTGATTCATTGCAGCGCTTTTGTTTTTCGAGCTTTCCACAACAGGGTGATGACACCATAACCTGCTGTTCGTATCTGGGTGTTGACAGCCTCAAACGCTGGTTGGAGAACCCATGAGGCCTACAGTCATAAAAACTGGCTGTGGTCGCACATATAGGTTGGAAAACACCCAATGAGGAGAGTGAAAATAAACAGTCACATGATGTTTTCGCAGCAAAGGCCTAAAAGTAGTACCTGTGTGGAGACTTTAAAGTCTAACTATGGATAACAACTACAACATTCAGTTTATTATAAGCACGAGCTGCAATTCTGACTGGTCGTCAATGTTTTGATCATACACCAGCTAGAAAAAAAGGTTATGAAAGTGATTCAAATGATATTGTTCCTCTGTATTATTAGCGTTTGTTTCCCCTTTCCACTCCAAATGCCAAAATATTCTTCAAGATACATTTATTTGAAAAGCAAAATGACCAAAGATACGAAAGTCGTGTTTTATGTGAAATTGCTCAAAATTAATGGTTTATGGTTACAATAAGAATAAATATTTGCCAGTGAGCTTAGAAAAGTCCACTTAAAATAAGAACAGATATCTGTTAATGGGGTATTCAAATTAGTTTTCACTTAATTTCATGTAATTTTGTTCCATTTCTCAGAAAACAAGACTTCATATCTTCTTTGCATCTCAAGTAAATGTATCTTGATTTATGGATGGTAAGATATTTGTATTGGAAAACAAAAGAAAAATACAGAGGAGGATATTGTTGTGGCGCATTCAACATTTAATGCCATGACTTTTTGAATATAAGACTTTCTGCTCCTGTTTAAGACCTTTAAAGGCCTTCATTTGTGAAAATGCAAATAAAGACTTTTAAAGACCTTTTTAAGACTTGCAAAAACCCTGTTACCATTCTTGGTATGAATGGGGCTTTACAGGCAAGAATACTTTTGATTCCCTATTTTCTATATGCATGGTTTACCATCAGCTCCTTTACTTTTATTACGCTGACACCCGCTGATATTTACCACAAGATTAAAACAAATATACAAATAAATATGTGGAGATCTCTAAACATGACCTACCAACCCTAGTGTCATGAAACATAACACAAAAGACCCATTTATTGTGTCCTGTTTCCTTCTGCAATCCATTTTCACTACTCACCATATCCAGGAATGCCTTCGGAATGGGAAATTGTTGACGTGCATCATTTTTTTCTCCCTTCCTGTGTAATTTCGGCCGGTCTTCATTTAAACGAAGGAGTGGTTCGTGTTGGCTCCTTTCTCTCGCAAATAAATAACTCTTATGCCAGCCTCGGGATAGCCATTATACACCCTGCTTACATGCCTCAACTGAAACCAGCTCCAAGCATCTCCGAAACAAGAAGTCCGCTTGGAGCAATGAAGAGTACATCTTCTTAGTTTGCTATTCCACCAAAGAGTCTCGAGAAGACACTTCACCCTTTTCTAAATGTGGACAGTGTGCATAAATCAAATTTTAAGGCAAGAAAATGGCATGTTAAGAAAAGTTCAAGGGTTAAGGGGCTGTTCCGTAGTAGTAGAGCAAAAATAACAAGCACAGAGCAGAATGAGGGTCCTTCCGCTGCCTTTTGTGTGGGATTTGAAACTCACTGTGGTACATCCTCATCGTGAAGTCCCGGCATCAATAACGGTTTCAGAAAAACGCTTCATTTGGATGTCGGAGATGCACGGCCGTGCCCCAAGGAAACCCAATGATGCATGCAGTCCCTTTCTGGTGCAGATAGCCCAGATGCCATGGAGAGACGAATGACAAGTCCTGGGAATTTTCCCCCAAAAAAGACTAAGCGCTCCGCTCCTGTCAAGCACCATGTAAGCTATCGATCCTCTTAGTGCGGACAACTCTGATTAATTCAGTGGTGTCAGCTGAAGAAATGGGTGGAGTAGCCGTAGGGGATGAGATGGAGCGAGGCAGGCTGGAGAATAGAAAACCTCAGGATTGTCCGTGTCTGATCCTGGCCGTCATCACATGAAGGCAGAGTTGGCAGACAGTGACAGCGGGTCAAGGTGCTGCAAGAATCCAATGAATGCAGTGAAAGCAGCACGTGCTAAACCTCTTGACAATCACTTGTCTTCCAAACCCGAAGGTTTCTCTTTCTCTCTCTCCGCCTCACTCACTCTCTTCCCTCTCTAGCCGATACGGCATTTCCCGGTTCTTTTCTCTCTCTCCTCTCTCGCTCTGCTGCAGCGCTGGCTCTGGGCTGTACAGGGCGTGTGTGTTTGGGAGAGACTGTGTGACTCGCTGTCTGTGTGTGAGCGTCAAGGGGCCCCACAAGGGAAACTCTGACCGGCCGACAACACACAGCGCTTGCTAAATAAAGCACACGCCTGACAGCTGGAAGAGCCTGTTTCTGCTGCGCGGAATTAAAGCTCATGATAATATCTCAAAGGTCAGAAGCAATGACAATGATAAGACAATAAAAAAAGAGTTAAGAAGATGTACTGTGAGACAAGCATGTTCAAACATAGCCTGGGCTGCTTAGGGTATAAGATATGAGAACAAAACACCATGTTTGCATTAGAAACGCCCCATGTGAAAGAAAAATTATAAAGGAGATGTCTTATATATCTCTAGAATTTACCTTATTGGTGTCAATGAGAAAGCAAATAGAGAGAAAATTATCTTCTTTGCTAAAAAAGTTTGACGTTTCCATTCTTGATCATTTTCTTAAACTGTGCTAAGGTTTTTCACAAAGTTCAAAATCTCAGTGCAATCACAGATATTTCTCATCAATTTCTGCCAAGACCAAATTATATGAGCTGCTATGAACATTTTCATTTAAATTCTATGGTAAACACCTCTCTGGAGAGAAAAATCAAACACCAGATCTCTTTTATATCGCTGGAGTTTTCTTCTAGAGGGCACTGAGAGAGCAAATAGAGAGTCTCCTGCTTCAACATTATCTCCCGAGAAAAGGTTTCACAAGAGATCTGATATTATCACAATGCAATCTCATCGATTTCTGCAAAGATTAAATTATATGAGGTGCTATAGACATTTTCATTCAAACTCTTTTAGAAAATCCCCACGGGACAAAATCATAAAGGAGATCTCTTTTATATCTCTTGAGTTTTCTTCTAGATGGCATTTAGAGAGCAAACAGAGTCTCCTGCTTGGAAATCATCTCCTGAGAAAAATATCTCATGTTTCGAAGCCAGAAGTCTCAGTGTAATCTGAAATATTTCTCAACAATTTCTACCCAGATCAAATTATATAAGCTCCATACAGTGTGCTTACTGTATTTCAACAGCTGACTCATTTGTGTCTGTTTTAATTGAAGTTGATACTATAATAAAAAATATTGTGAACAGTCAACTTTGTAGTGACGCCCGTCTTAAAAAATTATGCATGCTACCCTACGAAGTACCTTCAGTTCTTCCTCTTGTTCAATTTTCCCCTTCGAGTAGTTGGGAAAAAAAGTCCGATGACAGATCATTTCCTGTGGCATAATTCAATTTCACCTCTAAATCTGTTCTTATGCAGGGGCTAACACAGCGTAATGCCTGGGCATAAATCAAAACTAGCATTCAGACAGAACAGGATGGAGATGTCAGGAATTACAAAATAGTTGCTGAGAGAATGCTTCAAATGCCATGTGTGACTGACAGTATTTGGTTCATTCAGGTCGCGGTGTTTACACACATGCAAATCTGAACCAGCCACAAAGCTGGACACTATCAAGTGCAATGTGTGGTTATGATTTATTATCTGTGTTATCTTTATATTGTACATATCAATAAAATATGCAAAAAAGCTAAAAAATAAATTCTTCTGAGTCAGTAGCAAAAATGGTGTGGCATGCAGTAACAAAGAAAAATAGTTTAGAATCTAGCTGTAATAGTAATAAGATTGTGGCAGCATTCATAACTGAACTGTCAAGACCTTTTAAATTCCATTTCAGTTCAGTTCATTTGAACTGAAGTAGGGGTATGCAATATCACAAATTTTCATCATGGACAATTAAAATGTCTCCACAATGTACTTTTGAAGAAATATCATAGTATCGTGCTGCAGCGCACATTCTATCAGCTGCAGGTCTGGTGCCGCTGTCTCAATATACTGTACAATGCTATGTACATTCACATCAAATGTTAACATTTCATTCACATGCTGTTCTGACATCTCTCTCAGCACAATCTGAAGCGCACACACTCTAAAATCCAGTCAAACAACGCCTGATTACTGTATTTCCCGGACTCGCACTTTTTTTCATAGTTTGGCTGGTCCTGCGACTTATAGTCAGGTGCGACTTATTTATCAAAATTAATTTGACATGAACCGAGAGGTCACTCAATGCTGCTCAGTGCTCCTGTAGTCTACACTGAAGACATAGAGCGCCCTCTCGTGGCTGGAGATGGTAATGTTTTCTCTTGGTTCTTGGTTCTAAATAAATGCGACTTATAGTCCAGTGCGACTTATACATGTTTTTTTTCCTCATCATGACGTATTTTTGGACTGGTGCGACTTATAGTTAGAAAAATACGGTACTGGACTAAGTTCTTTCGCATCTGATTGTGTTAATACTGTCAAAAATACACAAGGCTTACATATAAATATGGTTAGAAAATCGGATGCGTGTCTGTATATTAGTGTAACTCTTAAAGAGACAGCAGACTAATATTACTAAACATGCTGTCACTTGTCATTAAAGGGATAGTTCACCCAAAATGTTTAATTCTGTCATTATTTGCAAACTCTCATGTTTTCCCAGATCTGTATTTCTTTCTTACTTGTGCTGAACACAGACGAAGATATTTTGAAGGTTGTGGGTAACCAAATGGTTGCTGGTCCTCACTGACTTTGATAGTAGGAAAAAAAGCTGTGGAAGTCACTGGGGACCAGGAACTGTTTGGTTTCCCACATTCTTCAAAATAACTTGAAAGAAACTCATTCAGGTTTAAAACATCTTGAGACTGACTAAATTATGAACATTTTTCATTTTTGGGTGAACTATTCCTTTAATGTTAATAAAACAAACAAACAAACAAACAAAAAAACAGAAAAAAATACTGCTCTTGACTGAAGAACTATAATACATTTGCTTTAATAAGAATCAATGTCTAATTTATACAGTGAAGTGTATAGTGTTTCCTTTATATCTGTTCATTCAACTTCTTGAATACTACTGCTAAATACACCTACTGTACCTGAGAAATAAAGCACTGTTGGTTTTATTTGATTATTATGTGTATTTGTAATGTGTATATTTGTTCTTATTTTTTATAATAAAGATAAAATAATGAAGATTTTTTATCTTTGCCCACATTAGCTAAAATATTTGCAATTCTTTTTTATTAAATATTTTGTTACTTTGTAAGGCTTTATTTTTAAAATAAGGAAATCTAATTGGCTGTGCTGCTCAGAAAACATGCAAAATAGTAAAACCAGCATGACAAAGACTCGTGAATCATGGTTTGATATATACCCACACCTAAACTGAAGCAACAAATGTGAAACAGAAATTGCATTTAGAATCTGAATGTAAAAAAAGTCAAAGAAGTTTTTAGAAAGCAAACTTAAAAATCTAAGTTTAGATGGATAAAAACGAATGGTTTTCTGTATCTCCAATAATGATGATGATGATGATGCTCACCTCAGAAAGCTCCACTTAAAATGATAAAACCACTGTTTGTTGGCGTTTAGAAGACAATTTAGTCATCAACATCTCTTTCATGAATGTTTACTTCAGCTGAGATTCGTTACATAAGCTCCGTTCACCTCAGCGTGGCATTATTTTACACGCAGCAGAGGCTCAGTGTTTACTTAATAAAACCTCTGTTTTGCTCAGCACTTGGCGTAAATGTCACTTTGTGTTTTCTGCAGTCAAGCGAGGGCCTGATGCCCAGAGTCACTTCAGATCAATGTGAACACACAAACTGCACAGAACCGCCGGAGAGCTGCAGAGACGGCATCTTATCAACATACATGCAGTGCTTTCCTTCATCTCTCATGCAAACTCATCTTCAGAAACAAAGCCGCAGGGCTCATACCTGCTTATGGTAAGCATCTTTAAAACTGTAGCTTGAAGTCAATAAACTAGTCAGGTTAGCTTTAAGGAAAGGTGGTTAGCTACACTACAACTACTAATACAATCTTTTTTTTAAAATGGAGCAAATAAGATTTAACAGTCAGTAAAAATATTTTATTATTGTATTAAAAACCTTTGTACTTTTATAATATAATTTATTATTATTATTATTATTATTATTATTATTATTATTATTACCCAGCAAAATGTTACTATTATATTATAATTTATAATTAAAAACATGATATATTATTATTAGATTAGATTAGAATAGATTACAAAAATGTTGTAAAAGTAATGTGAGTAAGTTGTCTGAACAAAGCAATCTGCTGAAACAAATCAGACTTGTCCAATTTCTATTTCAGTGCATGCCTAATTTGGATAAATATTATTCTAAGTGGACAGGAAATACTTGACGAATTGCTCAAATGTGCATTTTTAAGGAACTGCATATGACCCCGGGTAAAGCTTGTAATAGACACTATCCACGTCTCCTGTTCTTCCTCATGGCCTAAAGAACAGTCCCCCCCTGGGTGAAGGACTGCAGATAAAAAAAGAACATATTTCCTCCTGAAGGACCTCGTGGCTCTATCTGCTGCTGTAATGCGTCTACAATCTACAGCCCTCAGTCGGTCCTCTGCCTATCACCCATCCTCTGCCTGCAGGAACATGGACTGATAACACACACACCCATCAGCTAAACTACTCACATTTCCTCTCTGCCTTTCTAAGGGAGGGATGTCAGCTCTCATACAGCGCTTCATCCAATCTAAACTACCGATCTAGATTTTTCCCTTTTGCTCCCCACAGCTGCATGTATTTGATCAAAAATTCAGTAAAAACTGCAATAACTACGGTCTATGTGAATATATTTTAAAACGTTATTTAAATGAAATTTATTGCTGTGATGCAGTGTTGAATTTGAGCATCATTACTCCAGTCTTCAGTGTCACATGATCCTTCATTCTTATATACTGATTTGCTGCTCGAGAAACATTTCTTATTATTATCATCACTGCTGAAAACAGTTGTGCTGCTTTATATTTTTGTGGAAACTGTGAGGTATGTACACACCTAGCAAAATCAAGACATTTAATGAACACAAAAAGATGTGGTTTACACACTCAAACTTTCACACATTTCAACCAGCTTCTTTCTGAGCCACTGTAATGTGAATCTTCTACACCAGTGGCACAAAAGGCAAAATAACCAATTTTTTTTTAATTATTTGTATATAATTTAGTTAGCAACCTGAATTGAATGGGATAAAATAAAAAAATACAATACGATCCAAAACTTGGCCATTTCTGGCAGCATGCAAAAAAATACAAGACAACTCATTTAGATTGATTCACAAACGAATGAATCAAATTCAAACTGATTCAAATGAACAAATATTTTTTATGATTCAAATTCAAACTGATTCACATTAATACATTAGTTTTTTTAATTAATCAAATTCAAATAGATGCATACTAATGAATCAATTATTTTAATGAATCAAACTAAAATTTAATTACTTTTTTTTAAATCTAACAAATCACAAGCTGAAAACATACTAATTTACTAGCTTAGCAATATGCCAATGTGCTTTAAAATGTTAAACTATTTATTGTGATAAATAACATTTCTTTTTTCATCAGCAGCCTTGCTGCAAGCACAGAATTCTGGGAAATGCCACAACTGCACGTACTGTAGCTCATATTCACGTCTTATCTCCCTGTTGACAAACTATCAGCTTGATCTTGTATGCTTTTAAAAATAGCATTGGTTAGGAGTTATGCAAGTCGGACAGGCTGGAAAGGCCAGTAGTGTGTGTGTTTGTTTGTGTTTGTGTTAGTGTAGTGCAGCAAGGGGTTGTCACTGGCTGTTCTGGGATG
Source organism: Carassius auratus (assembly GCF_003368295.1). Lineage (NCBI taxonomy): Eukaryota > Metazoa > Chordata > Actinopteri > Cypriniformes > Cyprinidae > Carassius > Carassius auratus. The sequence goes on along the minus strand of NC_039277.1, from coordinate 17,797,460 downwards.
CCCGGCTGGCTAAAACGGGAAATGTCAAGCGCAGCCGGGGCAGGTATATGCTACAGCGGTGTGCAAGGTCACATCCCGACCCCTGCTGAGCAAACTCAACAGCACTTTGAGTCTATGACAAATTGACTACCGGCCTGTACATGCATCTGAATGCCACCCGGCGTGGATTACTTTTAACATTACTGTGTCTCTGCAGACGGAGCTCTTTATTCAATGCATCACTCTGCAGGGCCGTGCAGAGACCTTTGGAGGGGCAGGTGCTCAAAGTATAAAAGGTGCACATGGAACATGGCTTTTAATAGGTCTGTGCTCCTTGCTGATACAGTATGTGTATTGAAACGGATGCTTATGTATTGATACAGCAACAAATGCCGCAACGCAATTTTTAAAAAAAGAAACAGAACAGAAAAGACCATTTTTAAAAAGACCAAGTTTAAAAGTTGAAGAATTATTTCTTTGCACCTTTTAAAATTACTCTGGAATTAGAACCTGAATTATTATTATTATATTAAGGCTGTCAGACGAGTTTACAGGGTATGGTGTTTTTGCTGTTGAAAACATTATTGTTGTCTTATTTAAAATAGAATTCTATTCTAATCATGTCCTGAATTTAATCATTTTTTGAATGATAATGATAAAAACAGGATTGTTAATTAGGGGGATGAGAAAATTGTTGTGATAAAGCTGTGATAATTACTTTAATGCACTCTACGTTTTTTTAAATAAATACTGTAATAATAATAATAATAGTTCAAAGTATGAATAGTCAGATATTTATGCTAATCAGATAACATAAACAATATTGAATTTTAATAAAATTTAAATTCGTCCCCAGGAAATTGTTTGCATAGGTTTCTACATTTAACTCTAGATTTAAATTCAAAGAGATAGTGTTGATAGCCTTTGCATTACCTGACATTTTATTAGTATCCAAAATGAGAAGATGTGAATATCAGAAGTGATGAACACTCTCATGCAGTGTATGATTCATTCATACAGGAAGCCAGAGGGCACTCTTGTGCAGAAATTGCAAAACAGACTCATAAAAGTAATAACTTATGACATGCAGGAAATCCCTAATATGGACAAAAGCATCTGGCTATATCTGTAGCTGAGCTGAATAAAAAGCAGAAACGTTTTTACTGATGAAACGTGAATACAATAAACACACGACTGCTAAAATATATACTTTATGTGTGTTTTTTCCAAGTTATCTCTAGGTAATAAAAAATCTATTTGAATAATGCAGTACTGACATATCATTTCGTTTAGAATCTATAAAATCTATTTCCTGCCTTGTTCTTATTCTATCATTCTTATTCTGTGATAAAAATAGGAAAGGGTGTTCGTAGTAGCTTTTTTTTTTTTTGGAGTTTTTTAAACCAATTATAAAATTGTCATTAGGAAAATATTGAACAAAAATATAGCCCCTTGCAGATAACGTTACTTCCACAGGATACCCACAGAAATATAAACAACATCTGTGCATGCTCTCTTCATGTCGTTTTTTGTAAAATAATTTATACAAGTAAACAAGCGCACCTCTCCGCTGAGAACTCCACTTAATGGCTGGCGCGGACGTTATTGAAGGTATCTGGTAATTGCTAATTACCTAATTACTATAAGTGTCTGAACGTGAGGAATCATCTCAGATTAGATCATCAGGTGAAAGGTCATCATGTGAATCATTTTATTTATGGCTACATTTTTATTCATGAATTTTACTAATAGTTAGATTGGACAGTCCTTCATAAAAGTGTTTTATTACCAAAAAAACGAAAATAGCCTTGTGCTCAAGCACCCGTCGCACACCCCTCTGCACATGCTGACTGTACATGAACGGGAGGATTCTTGAAAAAGCAGTCGGAAGGCTATATCTCTGCCATCAACTCCTGCTGACATGCCTTTCACAGCATTCAGTTTCATTCTTCTCATTAACACATGTCAGACTGGAAGACGTAATATGAGGCGATACCCAAAACTTCTGCAAACATGATACAAGACATTGTTTTACACAAAGGGATGAAGAGACCATGCATATAGTATATATACTGTAGCCGGGGTTCACAAACTTTTGTCAGTCGAACCCTTAAAATAATTACCCCTGAAATTTAAAGTTAATCTTTGAATAATATAACGACAGATTTACATGCTCAAGTAAACAACTAAAATCTCTAGTCTGAGTGTTTTAGTTTTATTGTTTTATTTGATATATATATATATATATATATATATATATATATATATATATATATATATATATATATATATATATATATATATATATATATATATATATATATATTAAGGCTGTCAGGCGATTACAATTTTTAATCTAATTAATTACATGATGTTGCAATTAATTAATTGCAAATTAAATTTGGCTGTGAAAATACCCCCAGAAGATCATTTAAAGGCATTCTTATGTTAAATGTGAAAAATATCAAGTAGATATTTAAAAGAGTTGCTTTTTATAGAAATATTTTCTTTGATTCAACATAAAATGTATTATCCAAACGCTTAGGCTACAACAGCATGACATTAAAAGAAGATAATTTGAGAAACATCTCAGTACTTTTGATGAAAGTCACTGGTAACCAGATCAGATTAGTTACCAACATTATTCTTTTTCTTCTGGTTACCAATATTCTTTATCATGTTCTTTTTGCTGAATAAAATAACGTAAGTTATAAAGGGTTGAAACGACAAAGAAACAGCAAGTGACACATTGAATCAAATGTGAAATTTTGAAGTAGAAAGATTGAAACAGTATTTTCTTCTAAAATGTTCTGTAATAAAAAATATTATACACTGTAGGCCTGTATACTTATTTAAAATAAACCCTTTTATCTGATTACTGTGATTTAATAAGATTGCTATTTAATTTCTAACCCCATTTGCTTATTTTATTACTACATTTGATTTATTTACTTTTTAAGTTTTCATCAACACATGAACCCCATTTGGGAAACCCTGATATATACTGTAGTATTTACAGTGCTTTTGGCATGAGAGAGGAATAAGGAATGTGTCAGGAAAGGCCTTCAGCACCAGGAGAAATGGATGATCCATAGAGATGAATGCTTTCATTACCCGGCCTCACAACAGATGGAGCTATTACAGATACATTGTGAATTACTGCAAGCAAAGTCCATCGCCATCTGTCAAAAGAGAAATCGGAAAGCAAGTCCAACTGGACGGGATGTTCCTCAATATTTCTTTGTGAATTAGGGTGCTAGGCATGTCTGTGAATAAAGCACGCTCCTCTGACTGAAGTAAATGATCAGAAAGAATATAGAATTAAAACTACAACAATACAAACTACTTGTTAGAAATCAGTCAGTCAGTCATTATCAGGGAGAGTTTCAACACAAAACTTTTACACAAAAAATGTATACTAGTTAAAAACCACACAAATGTGAAGTGTCTTAACACAGTCTTCCAACTATAGTAGAAAAAAAACTACAGTAGATACTGCAGTCAAACAGTAACACTGACAGTATGAACACACATTTGTTTCTCAGTGGAAGAGACTGAACCGAAAGGCCTATTTACTTCATCTCAGAGAGAGACTTGCATGCTACAGACTGTTATTTTCAGACTGTTTTGTGTTTCATCTAATGTGTCTATAATATACAGCCCTGCTCTAATTAAAGCTTCTCATCAAAGGCCCTCACTGAGAGGAAACGACCACCTTGAGAAGCACAGCTGGAGAGTCTTAAAGAGACAGTAGCACACCAGTAATTCAAAAACAAAGACTAGTGCAAAATACTAATTTAGTACTCATTGACAGATTAATTAGTATTTGTAATATACAGTTGTATATTACAAAAAAAAAAGGGTTTAGAAACTATTTTCACTCCAAAATTACAATTATAAATAAACAAATAACACATTGAATTAAACATGAAATTTGAAAAAAGAAAATTTGCTTTTTTTTATTTATTTTTTACAGTTTGTTTATAAAATATCTCTTAAATATATTTTAATATTTTAAGTTGATTAATATGCATGGTACTAAAATTTATTCCATCTGATTATCACTAAATATTGTCAGATTATTCAAATAAATCATTTAATAAAATTCATATACACTATAATGAGTATGTGTGTGTGTATAAATTCATACATTCAAATTTTTAATATGTATAAAAGTGTGTGTGTGTGTGTGCGTGTGTGTGTGTGTGTGTGTGTGTATGAGTAAATGCTTACATAGTTATATTATTATTCATTTGGTATCATTAAAGAAAATATTTATAAATATTTATGCATAAATAAAAAAACATCTATATTTCATTAAATATAAATATCTAAATTATATATTTTATTAATTATTAAGTATTAAATGAAATGATAAATTAAATTAAATATCAGTCATTGAAAAACCCATAGACGGCTGCTGCTTAGCTATTCTTATGTTCTCATATTAATAATGCATGTAGAAAAACATGCATTATTAAAATCCATTTTTTGGGGACAGATTATATGGGTCTCAGATGGTCTAAAATTTTAGCAGCTCTAAAGTCATTAAGTAATTTAACAATTAGCACTATGCATTACTGCATTAACACCTTGCATGACATTCATGCTAGTACATTGTGAGTTGTTGTACAAAAAAATAAGTCATGACACCGGATAACGTCTTCTTTTTGAACTCCATAACAAAAGCAACTGTACACTAGTAACACGAACCTGCGACCTCCTGCACGCAGTCACAGGCCATGACACGAATGTCTAATGTGTGTGGGGAACTCAAAGCGCCACAGGGGCACGTGCTGCACCGTTTGACGTCAGCAGTGCAGGTCTGTGTGCCAGTGCAGCGGGTGACATTTATGCATGATGATCACTTCACTGTGACTCATTAGCATGCGGCGTGCAGCGCCACGCTGACGGACAGCCCACTTCTGCTGGCACCTAGCACTGGCAGTTTGGAGCCGTGAACTCTGGAGAGACCTTCCAGCAATTAAGATGTCAAATAATGCTGCCCTCCACCTCCAGAATCGCTCGGCTGCTGCTCAGGAGCCCGTCATGCTGGAAGCTTTGCATTTTGGTGGCCTTTCTGAGTGAGAACGTCTATGCAAATCTCACTCGTTCAGCCTGCAGCATGCAACTGGCAGTATTCTGATCTCAAGTCAAGGCTGTCAGAGGGTTTCACCCCATGATTAGGGCCAGGATAGAAATGTACAAAACTGTTTTCTGCTGTAACGGTCATCATTCATAAATTTGCACACAGCCTGCATGCTTAACTTCAAGTTGGCATGAAAACAAAATGAACTTTAAGTTCATAATACATCTGTTCTTTCTATTCATAATTCATATTCGCATTTTAAATATGTTACATTATGGAATTAAATTTAGTATATAATAACAAACTGTACAGTATATAATAATAAAGTTGTCAAAATCAAAATAATAAAGTTGCTAATGCAGAGTTATTATCTTTAACTAAAACTAAAACTATCAAAAACATTTTAATAACTGAAATAAAGTTTAATTAAAAATATATTAGATTAAAAAATAAATAAAAATCAGAAACGCATATTAAAATTAGAACTGAAAATAGGTTTACGTTTGGATTATTATTGTTAACAAAAACTAAAACTTTTAAAACCATTTTTTAATAACTGAAATAATAAAATAAAAAATATTAGATGAAAAACTTAATGAAAATTAGAAATGAAAAAGTAAAAATCAAAATAGGGTTTAGTCAGGGTTAGCTAAAACTGAAAACGATTAAGAACCTTCTTGTTGAATGAAAAAGGCTGAAATGAAAAGAAATACAAATATTAGATGAAAAAAAAATTTGAAATGAAAACTAGCTTAAATAATATATAGTTGAAATAACAGTTGTTTAAATAAACAAACTTACTAAACTTGAACTCATAATATAAAATGAATGGTAATTCAAAGTATCGAAAAAAAAAATAGAATATTGCATTAATATTACTGTGCTACTGTCATTTAATATTAACAATTTATTTAATTATTTTAAAACTAAAAGAAGTGTTCTCAGCTCTGTTTAGCAAATTTAAACCCATTTACAGCCATTCTGCAAAATTCACCCAAAATGAATCATTGCTGAAAATGATAAATAAATGTAATTGTGCATACTTGGTGTGGGCCTACTCATATTCAGAGCTGTCTTTAGAAACCCGGAAAAAAGTTCTCAAACAAGAACGCACATGTACTTCTGTCAATCTGAGAGCATTTGAAGAGAAAATCACAAACACATACAAACAGACAAAAAAAAAAAGAGTTATTTTAGCAAATGGTAGTGTGCTTTCAGTGCCACGTGTCAAGAGCCTTGAGTCTATTATCTTGAGTAACAAAAAGAGAGACTTCCTCTCAGGGTATGAGCTGTTTAATGACACATCTGGTTCAGCGGCACGAAGAAGACGAAAGCAAACGAAACCCTTCTCTGACTCACCATTTACAACAGACCTGCAGGCCAACACCTGCACAACTCCACCGCAAAAACACATGTCAGAGGAAACATCCAAACATGGTCAGAAATCAAGACAAGAGCAGTTAAAGATGGTTTAAACTCATCTAGATATCAAAATGGACACTATTTATTACTATGGATTACTGCAAATAAGTACATGATATTTCATCTAAATGAACGGTAGTAACCTGCTCTTTCTCTGAAACTCTCTGTTGTTTTCTGTGGATGTCACAAAACATTCAAAATTCTTAATCAGCTCCAATCTTTAGCATATACAGTAAAAACATACATTAAGGTCTTGCTCTATGCTGGTACATGGTAACAGCCACTTCTCACCATAGTTTTCTTGTTAAATCTTGCAAATGCATGACATCATGGAAGTGAAACTGGTTGAAAGTGACAATTTACTTTTACCAACATGAAAAAATAAATTGACTATTACCAAATGTTACAATGATGTGCAAACAAAAAAACTGCATAAAGGTGCTCCCCATCATGTTGTGATCACATGACCAGTCAAATGCTGTAAGGAGTGATGTAGGCCCATTTTAATACAGCAAGACTCTGCTCCGACTAACATCCCACAATGCAGTGCAATTAAAGAGGTGTAACGACAGGTGGAGTGGAGAAAACCCCTACAGTTTAACCGGCTCTAAAGCAGCACTCTGTCAGCATCATCAATCATTCATGCTGATCGCAGAACTGCATCATTTACTGCAAAGGAAATGGAAAAGCATGTACTTGCTCATTTACAACCCACTGTGCACTTAAGAGGAAAATACCTGCAAATGACTGGTGTGATAAACACAAAAAGATATGAGATGCACTCTTGCATTACAGGCTGTGTGCTTTTTAATTGCTGCCTTAAATTTACACTTTAAGTTCAATCAGAAAAAAAAAATCCTTCTCTTTTTTTAAATTACTGACAAAGACAGGAAAATGCCCCACAAATTCAAGACTATGGGGCAAAAAATAGCCCTGCACAAACTAAATCCATTACAGCTGCCGTGACTGAAGTGAAATATGAAAATGAATGAAAAGTGTCAATTTGCTGCATAATATTTACTGTAGGTCTGCTAATGTTGCATCCGATCATTTTAACATGTTTCATTTTGTTTGGTCTGTGTAGCCAGAATATGAAATGCTATTTCTCCAAATGGTTTCAGATGCATTCTATTCCATACTCATTATTACAAGACTACAATGATTTTTGTCATAATATTGCAGCACTGCCCTGTAATGAGTTCCTGGTTGTAGTATTCTAATTCATATTCTTTATGTTTATGGCTACGTAATTACATTAAGCAATTGTTGTGTAAATGCATGTCTGCCACCTTTGAACAGACTGTGTGTAATTAAAGATAAATGCCATGTCAGATGCTGCCGCTCTTCCACGTTTGCAGTGAATAAAGATGGATCTTGTTGATGTTGGTAAAATGTCTTTGGTAACAGTCTATAGTATTCGAACTGTTTGAATGAATACATTTAAGTAAAATCACGGCCACTTCTCTGATCTCACGTAGATCTCACTTCAGGATTGCGGGTCTTGAATTCAGCATCTTTTGAAATCACACTGGCGCAATGGTGCTTTTCCACTGCATGGTACGACACCGCTCGCTTTTGGAGGGAAAACTGTGTTTTCACTTTCAGTAGAATCAGTTTTTCAGGAGGTCGCGCGGCTCTTCGAGGTGGCACAGCTATAAGGACATTGCTATAATCCCACTCACTTTAAATCGTTAGAAAACTGCAGTGAAAACTTAAACCGTCCCGGGCCGTGCTGAGCCGTAACCATGCAGTGGAAAAGCTCCATTAGTTTGTGTTGTTAAGGAGATTTTGCATGCCATTTTCTCTCCCAGAACCAATTTTTCAAGCCCTACTGTAAAGGAACATTGCCTTTTCTTGAGTTTATTTTAGATCTGTGAGGTTGAAGATGCTGAACACAGTCATTCCTTCATGGGTATATCCCACTTGTGTTTATTTATGAACATCTTCACCACTTGCTGTGGGTGGGGCCGCTGTGGTTTGGTCAGATTCATGGGAAAACGCAGCGTGCCATTTTCTTCAAAAACACCACTTTCCCACACACACAAATTTCTGAAATATTGCAGGCCCTATGAGAACCTTCCCCAGAAAAGGGACTGTTTTAGCAAAAAGAGCAGACAGCCAGAGAAATATGGGAACAAGTGGTGGCTTGACGGATATGATCATTAATGTTAACAGGCTCTGATAAAATTAGGTCACAGTCTTTAAGAAATGACTCATTTTGTCACATTAACAAAATACTAATAAAGCTGAAAACAGTCAAAATGTGCATATAATGAATTCTCAGAAAAACCTTTTTCAGCAATCTATTCCTTAAGTGCAGTCACACCAAAACAAGCAAAAAGCCTTACTACTAAAAAGACATACTATTATATAATAGTAAAATGTTCACAAATTTTTTTTTTAATTATATATATATATATATATATATATATATATATATATATGCATACAAACATTTACAATACTATAACACTCATTATATATATTACAAAGTATACAGTGCTCATAATGATGCCCATCTGATGTAATATAAAATATCAAATTAATTATGATAATTTCATTAACTTTACAATAATGTTGTTCTTGTTAAGGGACAACTGAGGCCAATAAACGTCTTCAGTTGATGAAACATCAGCCAAAAAATATTTTTCCACAATGTGAACATTGTGAACATGGTATTTGACTTCTGACGTGTGATATATTGAACAGATTAATGGCCGTATTTTTGTTATGGTCAGATTAAATATGCCATCTACTCTGGCTAAGATCTATTACTTCCTCTTTCTGAAATGGCAGCCTAAGGCTTTGTTTAAAGATCAATAATCTGTCTCGCAGAACTCGACTTATGCTGACAGGTTGAAAATGTCTGATATGTCTCACTTTAGCAGTAACCCAGATAAACCCCATCCTGTGGCATTTGATTCTGTTTGATCTGAGAAATTACATAAGAGGCAAACCTTAACCCATTTACCATTCATAAATTATTTCAGAGACGGCGCACAGATTATTTAGCAGATGCTAATAGGGGTTTGTGTCCAAAAAACACAAAAAGATGGAAAAAAATATTAACACTTAATAGTCTATAGTAAAGTAATGGTAAAAAGACAGGTCAAAAATATACATGTGCATTAGATTTTTCAGTGTAAAACAGATCTGACCTGCCAGTGCCTGTTATGTCACTAATAATTGTTAAATTAATATTAGAAAAAAAAGTGGAGGGGGGTTGCATCCCTGTTTATCATCATAAAGACCCATGTGTTATAATATGCAACTTTTGCATAATATGCAAACATTTTACAAATAATATAAATTTACAAAAGATTGAAAACTAAACAGCGACAACTGTATGAACACTAAAAATAAACGTGTGACTGTAAATGTGCACAATTTCTAGTCTCAAATGTATTACATTTATTATAGAGATTAAGATTAAAGATTTTAAAAAGCTACATTCAAAAAGTTTTGATGCACTCGGTTTGAGCAGAATTTACTACAGAAAACTATGAAAAAGAATACAAATGTAATGTTTTAGAGGAAACTAATGCTGGAAATAGATTTGCAACATTAATAAAAGTAAAAACAACAAAGTTTAAACTGTATGCACCATTAACAAAATAAAAGGAACTTTTAAAAACTATTAACATTTTTCTGACCAAACAAACATTCCTTCCATTTATAAGCAGAAAAGCGAATCCATTAATCCCAATCACTCTACATACTGTAGTATCGAGCTCCAAACTGTTGTCAGTGATTTCTGGTCTAAAACAGGTTGAAACAGGAGCACCAGGAGGGTTTTATCATCAGTAGTGACAGCATGTGTCTTCACCAGTGTTACTTACCTAAAACAGAAAAGAGAGGAGAAACATATGTAAATGATGTGGACTAAAAAGTCTGAATATTCAGACCGTAAAACTCACACACACATAGCAGATGACTGACTCAAGAGGACAAAAACACACACTATCACTCTCCTCGGGTTCTGTCTACCCCTCTCTCCAGACCCCTTCACACAGCTCTATTTATAGTGTTACTTGCAGTCTTGCACGTAATTAGCAATACACACACAAACACACACAGCATCAGCATAGTGTCTGGGGCTTGGTCACTTTATTTTATATTCCTTAATATCTAATGTGAGGTCACCCATGTAAATGAATTAGGGAAACATTGACAGATCGGTGAAAAACCCATACAAAGTAACTGACAATGAAAAACACACACTTGTGCTATATAATGACAAAACATTTTTAGGGGTTTTAAACTATTTATGACAATGATTTTAACTTTATTCAGCATTTCAATTTGCTGATAACATACATGGACATAACCAGCTTTACAAAAATTTACCAAAATTGCTATTTTTACTGTATCTTTGATCAAGTAATTGCAGTCACGGTGAGCATTAGAGAACTTGGGTCCTGTTAAATCAGACTTGCACGTGATAATATACATTGTGTTTGGTCTTTCATTTATCTCCAGTCTGATTTTAACTATTAAAGAGATATTTGTGCACCTGTATGTGGGTTTTGAGTGCGTTTGTGCTGTTTACATCAGGGACTAAAATAAAGCAGACAGCGCGCAAATGAATCAATTCCCCATTTGCTGTCCTTTTAGTACTGCCTGTCCACTTCCTCTCCCACAGAACATTGTGAGGAAAGCAGTACAGACTCATCTCTTAAATAATGTATCGGAGCTCTAAAAGCTCCTTTTTTGAGGGCTGAAATCTACCCTGAACTTGAAAAACACCCTCCAGTGAAGCTCCTGCTTCAGATCATCAGCATCTAGATCCTACAGGTTAAAGATGCACTGTAAAACAATGATTTCAGAGATTGGAGTACATTTTACAAGAAAATACTACTTTACTCTCTAAAAAATCTGGGGTCATTTTTTTTTAACCCAAATGCTGGGTTGAGCCTTTTGGGTAATTTTTGGGGGTTGCTTTTTCAGTGTTTGGGCTGTTTTTTGTAAAGCCTATAAATGATAATTAAAGGAAAATAAAGGAAGTTAACATGCAAACCAGTGGTTGTGTGGGTTATTTTAGAAAAGTTTAGAGGATTTAAGTTAATCTGTAAATATTATTTAATGAAGTAAAAACCCATTATGCTGGGTTAAATAAACAACCTAATTTGCTGGGTAAAATTAACCCAAGATGGGTTCTGTCCTATATTTACCCAGCCCTTGTGTTAATAACAACCCAAATTGGGTTGTTTTTAACCCAGTGTTTTTTAGAGTGTATGAAAACTACACAATTTCACATTTAAGTCAATGTGTTACTTTGCAAGTATTTTTGAAATTCTAAGTGAAAACTGGGTCACATTTTAACTTGGGTACCAATTCTTTCTATTAACTAACTTTTAACTAAGTCAATAAACTGATAATTTGCTACTAGTGGTTAAGTTTAGATATGGGCAGAATTAAATGATCTAAAATATGCCCTTGCAGAATAAGGCTTAATATGTGCTTTATAAATGATAATATGCTAGTAATTGTTAATAATAGCTTAATAATAGTGACAAGTGGTCCCTATACTAAAATCCTATTCCAGTTTTTTTCAGTGTATATGCATATACAAATCATAAATATGGAGATTAAATATAGGACAGAGGTGATGCCTTAAAAAATTTTCAGAATGTGATATGGGATTTTAATGAAATCCAGCTTCCTAGGTGAACTATGGGCCGGTCATGCGTAAATCCCCAAATATTAATGCTTGAAATGAAAAGCCTCTTTGTCTTTCACCTTAATGTTTCTTATGTAAGCTTCATTTGTGATTTGTGTTACATAAGGCAAGGTAATCGCCTGCATCTTTTGTTTGAGTATATGGATAAAAATCGAATTAAACATCCATGTGGATCTCTGATTTTCACCGCTTTCCAAGAATGACACAGATGTTTCTGTGAAATCTCAGATTCATTTGAGTAATTATCATAATATTCTAACGAGGATCTATTTCACTGTTCAGAGATCATGTTCGGCTCACTTTTCATAAGATAAAACCAACTTCTGTCAAATCTGCGATTATAAAACACACAAAGTATAGTAAATGTCAAAGCAAGTCATTACACCCTCTCCAAAATAAAAAAAACAAGAAGCTGGCTCTTCATCAGAATCACTGCGCTGATGTCAATAGTCTGGATTGTGCTCATATTCCCTAACCCATTCCACATCATTACCGAACATAATATTCTTAACGCTAAATTAGTCAGTTCTGCACACAGTTCACTTCGCGTACTGCTCTCGCTTTCAACCCAATAACTGATTTAAGCGTAATGAGCATGTGAGGCTAAGAACAAAACTGTCCAAAATCTGCTGCCAAGAAGAAATCCTGTGCGTTCAAAAGTCTGAGATAAATACAGAGCGATCAACATTGAGTTGTTATCTGGTTCTTGTTGAATTCTAAACTCTACTGTATAAACTTCTCAAAATAATGGTTTAAAGAGTGGTGCAGAGGTTCATGTTTACACATGAGCACTGCCGACTTGATGAGCGAAGCATCTTGTGTTCTGTGAACAAAAGGGACGCCACTGCATCATTCATGTCCTCTCGATTAAACACACATGGCACCATCAAGATCAATCCTGTGGATTCACCTCATCTTTAATTAATGTCTAGCTCATCAGTCCTGGACCAGCATCCAGTGGGTATAAAACAGAATTCCCCCCCCCCCCACACACACACACACACACACTTAAAATAATGACAATTTGTTGCTTTGCCGCCTGAAATGAAGACAAGGCACTGAACTCCGGAATAAAGCTGTGGACAAGCACATGTCAGGAGATGGATACCTTTCACAGGAATGTGCCTGAAAGTGATAAACGGGCCTCATTTTTATCTAAATGTTTTATAATTTATTTTAATATATATTAAAATTATATAAGGTGTGCAATGTAGCTGACACCTAAATGAACACATTGCAAGTCTTTCTCCTCAAATGCTTCAAATTTGTGTTTGAGCCCATGTGAGCCCTTTACCTAGGCATAGATGTCCATCCATCAATTATGAACATTCAGCCGCAAACATGAGGTGCGAGCAGTTGCGAGCGCGGATGGCAGAATGGTGCAGGTTTTCTGCTTAAAACATTTAGATACTGCAGCATTGATGTGCACATCCCTAATGGATACAAAAAATAAAAATAAATTCAAAGGCTTTATTAATGACTAGAAGCACAGTGAAGTCTATTATTAAGAAGTGGAAGGTATTTGCTACAACACAGACCCTCCCTGGATCAAGACGTCACTCCAAACTGAATGAAAGAGTCAGGAGGAAACTGGTCAGAGAGGTGACCAAGAGGCCAGCAACAACTCTGAAGCAGCTGCAGGAAGTTATGACAAGAGTGATCATTGTGAGCATGAGACAAAAATATTACAAATTCTCCACAAATCTGGCTTTTATGGGAGGCTTGCAAGAAAAAATCCACTATATATGTTAAAATCACAATTATTTTTGTGATCAAAGCTACATTTTCACTGTCAATCACTCTAGTCTTCAGTGTTTTGTTTTTTTCACTTGAGCCCTAGTAACCTACTATCAACACATTAGCAATCAACCAGAACATCATACTAATCCACTAACAACCATTCCAAACACTACATGGAAATCATATCAATGGTCTGAACTTGTGTTAATAAATGGGTGTTTTAGCAACAGAGTGACTGAAAGCGTCTCAAGCGAGTGCCACTCCTGAAGGTGAGGACATGATTGCACCTAACAGCTGCTCTGTGTGCGTGTGCGTGCTTGCATACGTGAGTGTCTGTCACACCCGAATAGTAAACCAAACAGCATTTCCTTGAGAATACATCACTTGTCACTTTACACAAACATTCACACTCCAAGGAATTCCTTCCTATTTAAACACTAAGTCTTGCAACATACAACCAAAACACTTTGTTCAAAGCAAATATCCTCCAAAATGACTCACAAATGTCACAAAATCACAAATGGAGTTGTGCACAATTGTGAAAATGTATGTACGGTCTACTGTCCACGTCCAGAAAGGTAAGAAAAACATCATCAAAGTAGTCCATGTGACATCAGAAGGTCTGTTAGAATTTTTTGAAGCATCGAAAATACATTTTGGCCCAAAAATAGCAAAAACTACGACTTTATTCAGCATTGTCTACTCTTCCGGGTCTGTTGTGAGTGAGTTCAAAACACTGCAGCCTAGTCATATCTGGTTCGTGAACGAATCACTCAATGTAACCGGATCTTCTTGAACCAGTTCACCAAATCAAACTGAATCGTTTGAAACAGTTCGCGTCTCAAATATGCATTAATCCACAAATGACTTAATCTGTTTACTTTTTTTAATGTGGCTGACACTCCCTCTGAGTTCAAACAAACCAATATCCCGGAGTAATTCATTTACTCAAACAGTACACTGACTGAACTGCTGTTAAGAGAGAGATGAACACCGAGCTGAGTCAGATAACGAACGAAAGATTGACTCGTTCTCTAGTCAAGAAGCCGTTGCATCAGTTTTCGGATCACCAGTAGTGATGGGAAGTTCGGTTCTTTTCCGCGAACCGGTTCTTCCGGACAGTTCGATTCAATAAACCGGTTGAAGAAAACAGTTCACCGGTTCTTTTGCGTTCGATGTAATGACGTCATTGGCGATGATTGCTCTTGATTCAAGCCTTCGGTTTACCTGGGCTCATAACATTAGCACAGAATCAGTTCAGAATCAATCACCAAAAGAATCAGTTCAGTTCAGACTCATCCGACAGAAACGGTTTCTTGATCACCACTAATACACATAAAATTGAACGATATTCAGCACAGAAATGATTTCATAGATAAAATAAAATCTATAAAAACCTGTATTTTTCCGACGAATGCGTCAATTCGATGGCACTAAGAACTGGTCTCTCCAGAGGAGAAGCAAATCCCCGCGATAAATAACTCAACCGCTGGGTTAAGTCTGACCCAGGATCTGAGTAATACAAAAACTACCCAAACATTGGGCTGTTACATTTGACCCAGGAGCTGGGTAACACAAAAACAGCCCAAACACTGAAAAAATTACCTAAAAGGCTCAACCCAGCATTTGGGTTAAAAAAATAACCCCCGATTTTTTTAGAGTGTAAAGTAGTATTTGATATGTATAGTATTTTTATATGATAGGTAAAAATTGTTAGCCTGAATGCACTGTAAATCGCTTCGGATAAAAGCGTCTGCTAAATGCATAAATTTTTATTTTTAATAATTTAAAGTGTAAAATGTACTCCAATCTCTGAAATCATTGTTTGTTTTTTTCAAATAAAATAAAAATTTATAAATTATAATAAACCAAAAGTTACTTTTTTTTTTTTTTTTTTTACCAAGGTTTAAGCATTGGCAGAATTACAGCATAATCACTAACAATAGCACTATAGTTAAGCACTGTAATAATATTAATAATAATAATAGACATCTCTGCTGGTGGTCATTTGTGTCATTCTAGGCCAAAAGCTCATAGTGGATAGAGGCATATCAAAACAACTAAAGCTCTCAATCCACAGCTTTAAGGTGTGCGTGCGGGTGAATGAAAGGCAAAACTACATCTGACAAAGTGCTGAGTGATGACGTCTGAATTTCAGCAGGCAGAAAAACATCTCCTAATGAACACTGTGGCGTTCATGATAAGAGGGGAATTAAAAATGCTGATTTGAAAGTAAAAGCAGATGCTTCTGCTGCTTCTGGAATGCAGCGGTGGCTTTGGAGCACAGAAGCCCAAGTCTCTCACTCCCCACGTCATCGGCTGTCCTGCCTGCGTCAGTCTGAGTCCAGGCATCCTGGCTGCTCCCAATAATTCCCTCAGACGTTCCCTCTCTCTCAGACTGTGGCCTGCTACGCGTGCCCTTCTCCTGACTAATCCATCGTCGCACGGCAGCGCTACAGAAACAAAGAGCTGTGGGAGCCGACAGAAATGAAAATCCAGACATGGATTGGTGCACTTTAATAGGCCTTTCATACTCAGCCAGAGCCAATTAAAAAAAATCGGATTTTCACACTAAGCTTGCAATAATGTACCAAAGGTGGCCTGAAAGACCGTAATAGGCCTCAACATTCAGATTTGATGAAAGTGTCAATAAATCGTACCAGAGTCCATGAGCAGCCAAGTGAATACAACAGACAGGTATTATATTATATTATATATAAATATAGTAATATAATATAAATGAATAAAACAAAATAAATATACATTTTATATGTGTACACACACATAATACAATTGTTTATTGTATTATATCATATTATATTTTATATTTTGTAATGGGTCACAAGATTCAGATATGATGGAAGTGCCAATACTTCCTACCACGTATTATATTAAATTATATTTTATTATCTAATTATAAATAACGACACTTCCTCCTTCACTTTTCACTGACTTCTTTATGCACTTCAGTCTTTTCTTTTTTGGTTGTCTTCTAATTTCACTATCCTTTTCTAAGGTGTCTTATAAAGTGTTATGAGCACACATCTAATTGCTAACATATTTTCAATGGTATACATTCTTATTCACTAGGCCCAGTCTGACTATTATTTCAAGCTTTATAATGAGGTTTGGTGTATGCTGGTCTCCACCTGCGTCAGAAAACAGGCCGTTAAGTGTATGAACAACTTTACAGAGCAAAGCAGTGTCAGACGAGTCGGGCCATATGCCACGCTCAGCTCGGATCAAAGCTAAGCCACAGAATATGAAATCCATTTTAGCATGCTAACCACACAGTGACAGTTAACATAGTTCTCATAAATGAAGCCATAAATCTTTTAATACTTGGTTTTGGTTAGAGCGTGTTTAAAACAACCGAATCCAGGCCTGTGGCATTCGTTACAAGAGCTGTAATCTGATGAATAGCAAATTAGTTTTCAGACACAACCAGAGTTCAAAGAGGCTGGTAAAGTTTGACTGTGAGGCAGCAGCGTTTATAGCAAACCGTGCAGTAAATGTCACATGCTTTAACACTTTTTTGTTTGTTGACAGATTGCGCTGTGTGTGCACAAGTATTTGCTTGTCTAGAGGGATGATCTTATGATATTCTTCAAAAAACAGGAATATCTATGCACTACGTCAGTCAAATTGCACACAAGACACGGGGCCCTATTTTAACGATCTGAAACGCAAGTGTCAAAGCGTAAAGCGCAAGTAAGTTTGTGGGCGGGTCTCGGCGCTGTTGCTATTTTCCCGGCGGGATAAATGGCTCTTGCGCCCGGCGCAAATCTAAAATGGGTTGGTCTGAAGTAGCTTCATTATTCATAGGTGTGGTTTGGGCGTAACGTGAAATAAACCAATCAGAGCGTCATCCAACATTCCCTTTAAAAGCAGGTGCGCAAGTTCCATTATGGATTGCTATTATTATGGCGTATTTACCAGGCGCACGCCAGGAGCGGTTCACAGCCGAGGAGACTGATGTTCTTGTAAGAGCAGTGAAAGACAGAGAAGTTGTGTTGTATGGGGATGGGAGAAACCCACCCAAAATAGCGTCGGTTAAACAGGCATGGGAGGAAATAGCCACAATTGTTTCATCAATTTTTTTTTCCTGGTTCTTGACGGACAAACCAATTTGTCAGATGTCCTTATATACATATATGACCTCAAACAGGTCTGATCCTTAATTACTACAATTAGCCTGAATAATTTGTAAGCTAGATTTATGCCTATTTTTTCACATCTTCGTGGCACACCACAATGATTTCCATCATCTCATGTGTTAATATTTTTTTAATGTAACAATTTATGATTTGCAAAAATAACTGTTGCATCTGTGTAGATTACATGAGCAAAGTGTATGCGCGTTGTGCACGCTATACATTATGGTCAAGCATGCGCCCTTAAAATAGCATAATGAACAACGCGCAACGCGCCACTGACTTTAGACTAGGTTTTTTCTGATCAGTGGCGCAATTGTTTAATGGAACAGCAAAATAGCACCAGGGATTGTTTGCGCCAGAACACGCCTCCTTTTTTGCGCTGAACCGCCCAGGGAGCGCAAGTTCATTCACTAGTTTAGCGACGTGCTTCTGTGGAGGGAAAAGCGTGCTTTGCGCAGGTGCAAAATAGGAATGACACATGCGTCGGTGTACAAAGTCAATTGCGCTGGGTGCAAGATAGGGCCCACGGTCTCTTGGCAACGTTCAATATTAAAATGCCATGTCGGTGCCAAATTTGTGATTACAAACACTCAGTCAAATGGTTCTCTCCATAGTAACAGAGTAAATACTGAACACTATACTGACACATTTTAGTCTTTTTATGTAATGTTGAAGTCGCATTATATGGCCAAAATGCAATAAAAAACTAAGCTAAACAAAAAACAACTGCTGGCCTGAGTGACAGTGATGCACGGATACAAACACAGGCTAAATAAAGTAAATATGGAAAATATGCACATAAATCATCATTATAATTCTGTTTTCTATGTGGTAAAAATAATTAGCATATCAAATAAAACTAAAATCATTAATGCAATTTTTTACCTATGAATTTTAACTTGAATTTTAACTATTTTGTTCATATAATAAAGGAAAACAACTTCTGGCAGTGGACATAACCTGATTGAAATAATAGACAAATATAAATACAGGATGAATACAAAAATAATAGTAATAATTTTGATATTCTATATTTAAAATGTGTAATATAATAATATATGTTTTCTATATGATTGAAAACATCAATAGCTCAGGGTATCATGTCAAATTCAACTATAGTTTAAAGCATAAAAATTGCTTTTAATGTTACATTTACATTATATATATATATATATATATATATATATATATATATATATATATATATATATATATATATATATATATATATATAATTAATTTTGTATAATTATTAATAATTATTCAGTTTATAATATATTAGAAAATTCAATTTAATTGCATTTTATAAATGATCATAAAGTCAAAAATATAAATAAAGCCTAGACAAACATAAGTTCAAGGGGGTTGTTTTTTCAAGTGTTTAAATACATTCTGTATATCTAAACAAACAACATTTAGCATGTAATTAGTAATAAAACAGTGTGCACAATCCATGACGGAGAAACACAAAAAAGAGTCACCTGTACCATGAAACACTTGAGGATACTGACGCTCAACAGCCTGTGTCAACTAACTGTCAGTCTTATTATCACAAGCATGATATGACTTCTTTTTTTTTTACATTAGTGGGCGAATAAATCGTTAGTTCCTTCTTTTGTCCAATTTATTTTGGGTTCCTTTTTTAATTAGGGCTCCGATCTGCTTTTAACAGAGAACTTTAGCCTGACAGACAGCCTACGCACGACTTCACCTCTGCTGATGCATACAAATTCACTTTCATGTCCTAATAATTCTGCTCTCTAAAGGTACAAAACGAACAGGAGAAATTAGGGGACACATTTAGCATGCCATGTCATCATTTTAGGGCAGGCTGCATGAAACAGTATTTTGTGTTAAAGACAGAAGCATATAAAACAGTGTTTCGTTTAAAATCACAAGGCAATCAATCAGCCAGAATGAGGATTTGAGCTCAATCCTAGCAAGGAAACAGTCATGACTGGTACATACAAGACTGTGTCCACTGCTGCTGTTGACTGCATCCCCCTAGTGGTCAAACATGTGCAACTACCACAACAAAGAGTCGAAAGATTATGTTACGCCTATGTTCACCATATAAATAGGGAAATAAACATCAGAGATATAAATAAACATCCAATTATTAAAATAATGAATTAGGTCTCTAGATATTGATCAGGTCCCTCTTTCAATATAAAACAATCGAAACAGTTTGACCTCTCCAGGAAAAGATTAATTAGACACCAATATGAACAACTAATAAGGAATGTTATCTTATTTCACTTCACTTTTTCTTTCGGTACACAAAGTCTGCTTTAGTCTGAGTTGATTTAATTAATCACTCTTACTGATTCAGTGAATTCAGAATTCATCCATGAGGGATCCATCATACGGATTCAAACTAATAACTTATTATTTTTACTAATGATTCATTAAAACAAAATTCACTCAAAAGACAATTGCCGAGTCAATTCTGAGTCACAAACAAATGACTCTTATTAGCTGATTCTTTTAATGAATCAAAACAAAAAGTTGTAAGTTAATTTCTGATTAAATGTATGTTTATACCAATGTGTTGTTAACTAATGTATAAACATTAACAAAATGAAATTTGCTGTAATAAATAGTGTTTTAATTAAGGGTGAAAAAATACATATTTAAACTCATACCTTGTGAGTGTTTTTGAAGGATTCATTAAAAAAGCCTGTTCTCTGTAAAAACATTTTCAGCATGGGCAAATCTGATTCACAAACAAATGACTCTTATGCGCTGCTGACATCACCGTGGGCAGATCGATTGCTGAACGCATTTACAACCCCTCTTCCAGTCAGCCGCAGCCGGGCCATTAAGGTGCCGGAGCTATTAGGATCTCAGGCAAAAGAGCGCAAGCATGAGGAGTTCGTGGAAAACGCCGTTGCCTAGGAAATAAATGCCAAGGATGTCATCCACAAGCAAAAAAAAATATATATATAAACACAACCCTCCAAATAATAACAGTGGAGACGTATCTCAAGATGCACATTGGAGCTCAAGTAATAGCAAATAAAGGCTGCATGTTGTGCGCTCGGCACTGATGTGAGGAATGCTAATGAAGCGGACTATCAAGCGAGAAGACATGAATGATGGGATGCGTTCTGAAGGGGCAAGATCCATTCAGACCACTGCTGCAATGAGAGCTGGGATACGGTGCAGAATGCAGCTGTCCACTTTCATATTGAAATGAAGCAGGGTGGAGAGTGAGCGCTCAAAGCAGACCATCACACTCTCTCCCAGCTATGTGAAAGAGATAAGATTGCATGCTTCCTTTAGATCTTGCACCCTGAGCACCTTTGCGGCAGCTTAACTCGGGCTAAATGAACTGAACCCTTGCCTATTAGAGACTTGGCGCTTTATAATATTGCCCTCGCTGGAACAAGCTGCACTAATAATCTGTTATCTGAAACATGAGCTCAGAGCTCTTTCCTTATCAGGTGCTCGTGCTTCAGCGAAGGGTGTTGATGTTGCGTGCATGATTGAGCTTATCAATAACCAGTTAATCAATTTCAGCAAAAGTGCATTCAGCCATCTGAAGCAAAAGGCTCAACTTCATCAGTATTTCTCTACAAAAAAGAATAAGTTGACAAGTTGACAACACGTGCCTGCATCATCATGAGCTATAATCACGTCAGTGCTCTTTAGAAAAGCATGCACTGCATTCAAACTGTGCAGTGTTTGACTTTTTCAGTCCAAAGCCTCAAGTGGAGGCCTAATGGAGATTCTATACATATTATTAATAACAGCAACACATCTTACTCTAACAGCAAATTAAGAAAACAACATAATGCTTTAAGATACAAAAGTCTGAAAAATGTATTAACAGAATAATACAAATATTCACACTTAAGTTTTTTAATTATAATTAAAACGTGTGACGATGAAAATGTGTCCTTTGTGTAAAGTTTAGTTATATAAATATTCCTGGTTAAATACAGTTCTGGAACAACATTTGTCACTTATTGTAAATTATAACAGAAAATGGTAACCAAAAAAATAAATAAAAGAAAATCAAATGTTTTATAATGCAGCTAAAATATGTTTGAAAAAAAGCTCTTATGCTCACCAAGACTGCATTTCTTTGATCAAAAATACAGTAAAATAGTAATATTTCAATATTTGTACAACTTAAAATGACAGAAGCACCATTCATTTTAAAAAGAGACCTTTTGTAACATCATAAAATGCTAAATTTCTTTCATTAAATCTAAATGACCACAACATTTTGAAAGGCAGTTTAAAAGAAATAAATATGTAACTTACAAAGTATCACTACAAATGCAATTTTGTATTACTATACTTTTTTTCATTATTTACAAAGAATATATATATATATATATATATATATATATATATATATATATATATATATATATATATATATATATATATATATATATATATTTATTTTTATTTTATTTAAATAGCATTATCTGTGTCCATTCTGTCTGACGTGCAACAGATTTTCTTTATAGAGCATCAGTAAGTTGTATTTAACAGAAAAGACAGCTCTGTTTCTTATCCTCCTTTCTATGAAACATAAGCAGAGAAACAGCAGCAGCAAGAAACCTGTGGAGAACATCCCA
This sequence comes from Carassius auratus, assembly GCF_003368295.1. NCBI lineage: Eukaryota > Metazoa > Chordata > Actinopteri > Cypriniformes > Cyprinidae > Carassius > Carassius auratus. The sequence goes on along the minus strand of NC_039277.1, from coordinate 17,774,798 downwards.
GAATGCTCTGTCAACCCCAATATACACAAAACAACAGTGAATATTCAGCCGGAGCAATCTCTGGGAAAGCTGTCTACATGATTTATTGGCAATTGGAGAACAGCCCGGGTCTTCAAAGGAAACATTTGCAGCAAGACCAGATGAGATACCAGACAAAATGTAATACTGAGGGTTAGAGGCATGTTTAGAAGAGCATCAACACTTGCTGTGATCTGGGACTTGCACGGGCAACAGCATTAGCGATGTTGACTAGCACTAATTGAATAACCACACAATGACTCAGACAGAATGGACAAACAAAAGCCTGACTAATTGTTCTAGTTTCTAACAATGCCAATTCATTTATTCAACTAGATTTGTCAACATTTGGCTTTCTCAAATTATATGCAGACGATTTGTGTTACTATTTCTCAGGCTCAGCCTTTAAAGTGCTTTGAAATGCAATTTCATGAGAAAGTCGGCCAACTGTGCCAGGAGCCAGATGTCTCATGCAATGACTACACGCCATGTGTGGCGTCTTCTCGAGCCAGGCCTGAGTCATCCTGGAGATGCCAACCAAATGTCTTTCATGTGGTCTGTACTGGCAAAGTGCTTTAATTGGAGTGAATACACACAACGTAACACAGAGCACCACAGTGAAGAAGACGTGAGCTTCAGAGAGCTGCTTTGTATTGTGGTCAGCGCTTGAGGGTTTTATGAGCGATTCTGGATGGGATAATATCTGTTGGTGGTTGTAAAATAATGGGAGTGCAGCTCGCTCTGTTTGTGCACGGCGAGTGTGGGTTTGAAAAGGCACTAGCGAACACAACCGATGGGAACTTCTGCTTTCTGATGACAGCTCATGACAGACCCTGAACTTCTGATCTTTTGAACTTTCTATTCGTCAAGGATCCTGTTTGCACAAAAAAAAACCTGTTTTCAACATTGATGATTAGAAATGTTTCATGAGCAGTAAATCAGCATATTAGAATGATTCCTGAAGGATCATGTGACACTTAAGTCTGGAGGAATGATGCTGAAAATATTTTTAATTAGAAAAGTGTTACTTTTATTTTTTTAAATGTTATTTTTAAAAGACTGTAACAATAATATATTCAAGTAGAAAACTGTTATTTTAAATTGCAATTATATTAATATTCTATATAATTATAATATTTAAAATAAAATTTTAAATTTGGAATATATTACAATATTATAAGTATAATGATCTTTCACAATAGTTCAGTTTTTACTGCATGTTTCATCAAATACATGCAGGCTTGGTGAGCAGAAGAGGATCATTTCTTTAAAAAAATTTTTTTTTAAATCTTACTGACCCCAAACGTCTGAATGGCCAAGCTTTTTTGACATGAAACATCAAGTAAATTTAATACAAAAGATAAAGCACTTCAGGTCAGGTGTGTACCAGAGGGAGGCTGCACCAGGAACAATACTGTTCTGGGAGATAAAGAGGTAATAAAGTGCAGCAGCACAAATACAACCTCCTAATTAAAGCAAAGGAAACCGGTGCCTCTCTCAGGAGACACACTCCTTTAAAGGCCAAGTTAAACATCAAACACTATCTTACGCAGCATCGGAAGAGTATGATTGATTCTGTGATCTGGCGCTCAACCACATCACACACAAACAGATGTAGAACAGAGCTGTTTTTTATTCTATACGAGTGGGAGGTTCAAAGCTAGTTTTAAAGGAAGAGTTCTCCCAAAGATGAAAATTTGCTGAACATGTTACTCTTAGGGACATCCAAGAATGTAGATCAGCTTGTTTCTTTATGGGAACAGATTTGGAGAAATGTATTACATCATATTCATTACATCACTTGTTCAATAGTGGATCCTCTGCACTGAATGGGTGCCGTCAGAATGAGAGTCCAAACAGCTGATAAAAACATCATAATAATCCACAAGTAATCCACTCCACTCTAATTTACAAATTAACATCTTATGAAAAGAAAAGCAGAGTGTTTATAATAAACAACAGATGTTTTCAACAGCAAATCATTGGAAAAAATTCAAGTGATTGCACTGGAACTGCATTGCTACCTTGACAATGCAGCCTGTTCATTATCATCATCATCATCAGCAGCAGCAGCTATACAGAGATACCCATTTTAAATATATTTAGTAGCAGAGCAACTGGATGCTATGTTAAGAGCTGGAAATCCATTTACCCTTTGTTGGACACGTGTCGAGGAAAGTGCAGGTCATGGACGCTAAGATGCCATAAAAGCTCAAGCTCTCGAGCACTTTGGAAGGAAGGCGAAAGTGGCACGGCTGCCGTTTTCCATGCATTTTTTGGCGCGACGTGAATAGCCCCAAAATCTGTCTGCACTGGACATGGCATCAGTTTACTGTCGGAGATTTGTCGTGCCGTGCAACATCCAGTGTAGACATACAGCATCACTGATAATAATGGGTTCAGTGAAAAAACTGAACACACTGCTCAGTTTAAATATGTAGTAAAATCTGTGCCTTTAAGCGTTATCACTGCACCGCAGTGATGCTATTCAAAACCTTTTGATTTACGTTGATATTGGAACGCAAGAGAAGAACATAATAAATCATATTTTGGCATTCAAATACATTGTGAATAGTGAAATATTTGATTTTGTGATTTTATTTTATTTGTGAGCCTATAGCTAATATTCCACATTTACTAATGCCAATCAATATTCACTTATTGACACTCAACACTGTGCGTAGCAACACCCTCTGTAAGAGATGAAGGATACATGTAACTATGGCAATGAGACAAGTGGAAGCCTCCATCAAAGCATCAGTGATTCAGAAAACTGTAAGGTGTGTTGGGTTTTCCCAACACAGACATGGGAGTGTGAATCGCAAGTGTGTCTATCTATCTATCTATCTATATACGGTATATCTAGAGAGATAAATAGAAAGATATTTATAAAGATAAATAGATCTATCTATCTATCTATATAAATATATTAACATTTAACATTCAGTCATTTAGCAGATCCTTTTATATAAAGCAACTTACAAATCAGGATTATTAGTAATAGAATTAGTATTCGAAGAACAAAACAAAACACACACACACACAAAAGCAAAACCATGTAAATATATATATATAGAGAGAGAAAGAGAGAAAGAATGAAATCTACACTCAAATAGGGATTAATACAGCTCATAACACAGTATCTGGTCCCTTACCAGGTATGCGCCACTGTAAAGCGTCGCTGCTTGTGGATGTTGTTATTAAGCAGCATGCGACGGAGCAGCCTGGGAGAGTTGCGTGGGGACAGGGTGGTCGGAGACAACCTGGGGGACATTGAGGACGGGGATCTCTGGCCCCTGGGGCGGCGGGGACACTCCTGCTGCAGCAGGTTCTCTCTCAGGATGCGCACCAGGTCCTCGTTTAAACCCACATGGTCCCCGTGGTGGAGCTGCTTCGGCGGGACCACCAACGTGTCTTGGCTGCCTCCTGGCTGAGCCATTCCTGGGAAAGCAAAGTGTCACTTTCTTGCTGTTCCTATCCGTTAAAAGAAACTTGCAAAAACTCAGAAGCTGACAACAGGGTACGAGCGCCTCCAAGTCATTCCTCCATTGAAGTCAAGGTGTTCGTTCCTATTGCAAAATCCTGCCAGCGCTCCAGCGCGGTTAGAGAGACTGTGTGTTCTCCGTGCACTTGCAGGGGGTGAGAGCATGTGAGCGAGGAAGAGAGAGAGGAAGGGAGTGTGCTGTGTGCACATAGAAAGGAGGAGATTCACCCGTCTGTGTACTAACACAACATCATGCTGGTTACTGAATAAACCGGCCTCTCCCAGCAGCAGGCGAGGGGCGGCCATAGTAAATACATCAGAGGATTTGTACCACAGACAGGGCAGTAGGGGCAATTTCATTCGTACTTCTCATTTATCTGTCTGCAGGCTGGAAAGTGATTAATGAGCAGTCTTGATTTGATGGATGCTTTGTGTAATAATGTGCACCTCAAATTGAAAGGCATCACAGATAATGTGGCATGTGCATCAGTGTTATCATGATGTATATAAATGAAAGAAGAGAAACCAAGAATAAGATCCAATGACTGGCTCCATCAGTTCAAATTTAAAAGATGGTTGTATTAAAGAAAATATATTAAACTGATAGCTCTGGCTCTGCAAATGTATTCAATGGGTTACGCTGTAAAAAAACAAACTATATACACACTCAACATGAGAATTCAAGCTGCTACAGACCATTAAAGCAAAGCATGAAGTATTTAACTTGGAGGAAGAACTGTTTATTGTGATTAGTATTTTTATTAATAACTGTAACTATTTACTGAACACTAAACCGCCTTCAATAATTGAAGACATTTAATTAAAAGTCTTCAAACAGGTGTTTGTGAATGAATCAGGACAGCAGTGTTTGGAGAGGTCTGTGTTAAGCTAGTGAAGATCACACTAGAGGTCAAATATGTTTAATCAATTCAAAGAGCAGCAGCACAAGCTCTAGATCTGTATGAATGAGCTTATCTCAATACACGCAGCGTGTCTGAAATCAAGCTCTCTCTGTAATAGAGCATGACAGAGGTCAACATCAAATGGCCTTCATTCATGCCAGTTTCGATGCTGAAATGATATATCATGCAGTCCTACTGGATTTTATTATGATAATGATGATGATGATGATGATAATGAACAGGCTGCATTGTCAAGGTAGCAATGCAGTGCCAGTGCAATCACTTGAATTTTTTCCAATGATTTGCTGTTGAAAACATCTGTTGTTTATTATAAACACTCTGCTTTTCTTTTCAAAAGATGTTAATTGGTAAATTAGAGTGGAGTGGATTATTTGTGGATTATTGTGATGTTTTTATCAGCTGTCTGGACTCTCATTCTGACGGCACCCATTCACTGCTGTGTATAGACACCACTAGATAGGCTTAACTAGTCTAGAAAGTCTAGTTCTTAAAAAATAAAAAGTAAAAACAGGTAGAAAAATGTTCCATAAAAGAACACTATATGACTCATTCACTATGTTCAGTTTTCTAACATCTATAGCTTTATGTGATGAACAAACTGAAATGAAAGTCATTATTTAGCTGAATCCTACCTTATATATACAGAGTGCTTTGATATTCTATAATTACGCTACATATGTAAAGGAAAAAGTATGTAAAATTGTTTAATTCAAACCAAAAAAGATACTAAACATGCAAAAATGTCAACAGAATCAAAATATTATAAGCATACAAATTAAAACAATAATAAATAAGTAGAACACAATAGTAATTTAAAAAAAATGCAGAGTGAAGGAGAACGAGTTCCGAACTCCCACTGATGTGACAGATTGTAGGAGAGAAAACATTTACAAAATGCAACTCTGCACATTCTGGAGTGTTTTACTGAATCCTTATGAATGTCTTTAATAAGCACTGTCCTGCTACTTCTGCATAATCAACACTAAGATCAAAGTAACCCGAACACACTGCATTTGCTCAGGGAAAACAAACAAGGGTGTTTATTATAAACTGATTTGCATTTTCAGAGAAATGTGCTCAATCTAGAGTGACTTTGACATCGCCTAAAAATTCTATGCTAATGATTGAGTTAATGATCTCATTTCAAACGCGGAATAGAGATGAATCACGACACGACGAGCCTGTGGAAGATCCCAGGCAGGCTGTAATTAAGAAAGAGAAATGAATCTAATTAAGTCCAAAAACGCTACTCCACATGGACATATGTCCATTTTTTTTGCATATATAATTATTGTTGTGTTGTCTAAACAGCAAACAATTATAATTATTATTATAAAATTATATTATTATTTAAAAGCAATATGTAATTAGAGAGCGAGAGAGAGTGTGTGTATTGGTAAACCACACACACATACAAACACACACACATACACGTTTGTTTTTGTGAAACGTGTGTTCATCCCATAGGTGTAATGGTTTTTATACTGTACAAACTGTATATTCTATGGCCCTACACCAACCCTACACCAACCCTCACAGGAAACTAATAATTTCTCAAAAAAACTCATTCTGTATGATTTATAAGCGTTTTGAAAAATGAGGACATGGGTTATGTCCTCATGAGTCACCCTCTCCTTGTAATACCTGTGTCATACCCATGTCATTATACAGAGTTGTGTCCTGATATGTCACAAATGTATAAATGTATAAAACTGTCAGTAGATGGCAGAAAAGATCTAAATGCATGTCACTGTGTCATCCATTCATTCATTCGTTCAATTCATTTAAATTGCTGATTCATTTAGAAATTAAGTTAATGGCTCTCTTTATGAAGGGTTAATACAAAACTTTCTCCGTCCACACTAGCGTTTTCCAAAAGTGCCTCATCCACACAGAAACGTCAGAAAATGTTAAATTCGGTCTCTGCGCATGTGTAAATCCTTAAAAAAGTTCACTGCGTATGTTACACATGGAACAGACATGAGACGGTTTTTATGAAGTTTTTCTGACAGGAAATTTGGGTCCACTCACACACACTGACGATTGTATGTCTGATCTATAACGCAAATGCCCTCATGTTGTGTCGCAAATAGCGATAGTGAGTAAATCTTTGCAGGACTGTGATATGAAGAGTATACAAAGTAACATCTCTATAACAATAGTGTGAAAGTGCATAGGACATAACGTGCACAATACCAGTATAAACACGGATATCTATTGGTATAATATGCGTCACATGAATAAATTTGCGTCATCATTTTCAAAAGCCCCAGTTTTCACAGTCCACACTGAAGACAGCGTTTTCAAATTTATCCGCTTTGGAGAGCGTTTTCCAAAAGCTATGTTTTCCATCTCAGTGTGGACAGAAGGCCAAAACGGTCAGAAAAATATACGTTTTCAAATGAAAACGTATTAGTGTGGACATGGCCCCAAACGCGATCCATTCAGAATTTGTGTGTTGCTTGGAGACGCACAACAGTTCTGCTGTGGCTTTAATAAATAATATTCATAAACAAAACTATGAAAAACAACATAACTGCGTTTACATTATAACAAAATTATGTTATTATTTACCGAACTATAAAATGAATATCACATTTGCACTTGTGCTATTCGGGACAAAAACAGAACTCGTATGATATTGTACTTGTTGCTCATGTGATATTGCTAATAAATATGACACAAAAACTCAATACAAACTCTTGAATTGGAACTGCATTCAATAGGCTCCATCACACAGAGAGTAGCTGCCTTGTATTATGTTCGTCATTAAACAGCTGTACAGATGTGTTCGATTTAAAGCAGCACTGAGAAGACTGCTCAATATGTTTTCAAATCAATTTCGAGGTACTTTGATGTTATACCAATCAGTCTACGCAGCATCTAACATGTTTGAACGTGTTATCTTTTTCCATAACATATACATATATATATATATATATATAAATGCAGACATGCCGAAATATTCATTTATTCTTTCAAGTCTTCAGTTATGTATGTATTTATTTGTTTGTTTATTTATTCCTTCATTTATTTATGTTATTAAAATTGTCATAGTCAATGTTTTGATTGACAATTTCATCGGCAAAAATCAACATCTTTTACTGTACCATATTCAGCCATAGCTCGTGATGTGAAAAAACAAGAAAAAGGCGCCTAAATTAAAAAAGTGACGTGCCCACAACTGTAACCCTTAAAATGATATGTGAAGGGAGGAAATAAATGAATAAATAAATTAACGAATAAATTTACGAATTAAATAATCCACAATAATCCATGATTTTTAGCTTCAGTCATTGCAGTCTCTAAATCGTACAATGCATGGCAAATGGTAACAAAATCTATGAGACTTCAAAAAACATGCACAGACAAATCCATATTAAACCCTGCGACTCGTGACGATAGTCATCTACATTTTGGATGCCCTGGGGATAAGCAGATAGACATTCATTTTTCTTTTTTGAACTATCCCTTTAAGAACAGGCACTCGTTTGTGTGTGTGTCAATCGCACAGCGTTATGTTGGTGATAAAGGCAGCGCACTATTAAGTGGCACACCACAGCTTCAGGGACGCCGTCTCACGAGTTCATCAAGTTCAGCGTGTACATAAGCAGAGGACAAATTTCCAGAACGCCAGCTTGCATCACACAGTTGAGGCGGTGTGTTGCCGCCTACATCTTTACTATAGCAACCAATGCATCCCAGAAGATAACTATGCTGCCTGAACACACAGCGACTTGATCTGATCGCATGTGAGTGGCAATAAAACCAATGGACAGAATGGAATAATCCAACGCTTCAAGAAAAGTAAGACAAAAGCCTTCAGGATGAGGTCTTTGCTGCCATCTTGTGTTAATAACTGACCCTGACACCACAGAAAAATCCTAAACTGATATATAAATCATTTTGCTTTTGTGTTGCATATAATTTTTTTTAAAACAGCATAAACACTTACATTAAACAGTTTACAAAACATTTTACATTAAACATTTTGTGTTGTAACAAAACAAAGGTAAATCAAAAATATCTGGCTGCAGTTCCCTAAATGACCAACAGAGAACAGACTGGCATCATGGATCGAGATTTGCATGAGACAGTATGAAATATATCTAGTCTCACAAGCTGCACTGCAATAGCATCACTTTTTACTACAGTATTTTAACTTCTTGGATTATTCTTAAACACAGCCCCTTTAAAGATATAAATTAACATATTATTAGGATAAAATAGTTATACATTCGTTTTTTACTAAATGATTATGCATGCAAAACAAACATGTTGCTATAAAGTTTTTAAGATGCTTTATCAAAAAGTGAACAACTCCTGCTTAAGTCCTCATTTGTAAACCACTTTGGTTAAAAGCATCTGCTAAATGAATAAATGTGAATGCAAATGTAATTCTCTGATGTTTTATCCACCGCCAGCTCCCATCACAGCTTTTGTATGGGTTTGTTCAAATCACTAACATGAAGTATGAGCAATAGATTTCGATTTTGTTCACAGATGAGGGGTGACGGGTGCTCTGTGCACTTGCAATAATATCTATTGTATTTATCAAATACGAAGTGGAAAAAAATGCATTTTAATGAACGTATGCAAAAATAAATCAATTAACGTGGCTACAGTCACAACCAGCGCACTGTTTCTGTAAAGTGCTATAGATGTTCATGACTCACGTCCCAGATTCTTGAAATTGCTGTGCTCGTGGAGGCACTGGGTCTTTTATTTGTGAGCGGACTGATTGAATCTCACAAGGCAAAAAGCGTCTCCAGATTATTCATAATTACTAGGGACAAATCTGGAAGAATCTTTTGTAGTCGCTATCAACACATAACGGTGCGTGCACTACAGGCACGTCTGGGTACAGATGCGTCAGCGTATTTGCATTTAAAACAAATCACTAACTGAAAAGGAGGGCCCATGCTGGCACTTTAAATGCCTTTTAAGCAACACTATAAATTAAATATCAGCACTGAATGCAGTGCCACAAATATAGAACTAAATAAATGGGCATGAATTATTGATTTGAATTTAAATGATATATTTATTTCTAAACTAATCTACAATTCTCTCTCATTCAGTTTTATGAGTCTCTAACCGGTTTCTTGTTTCATGTAACGTGATGATTTTGTTTTCTTGCTTGGGCTCAAAAGTTTGAGGTAAGTACATTGTTGTTTTTTAGAAAGAAGTAGCTTAGTCTCTGCATTTTTGTAATAAAAAATACAGCAATATATATATATTTTTACAATTTTATTAGAGATACACATAATATCAGAACGTTACCAGAATCAGCGAATAATGGCTTAACATTTAAAAATCAGCATCAGCCCTATATTAAAAATGATATTGATATGCCTTGCTGATTAGAAGAATAACTCTCATGTGCTCAGGTTGTGTTAGCGATAAGATCACCTCTGCAGTGTGCTCATTATTGAAAGAAACGTTTGCCAGAATAGTGATTAGATTTACTGTTTTGGATAACCACATTTAATATGAGAAGACATGTACAGAATGAGCCTGCTTTGTGTGATACAGTCAACAGCCTAGGGGGCACTGTAGGCCTACTTACAACGATATGAAAGTAAAATACACAAATAACATTAAGATCAGGTCAGAAGCTACATCTTACATGTATAAAAATCACAAACATGACTCTTATTAATACAATTTTATACATACGGATTTATTCATTAATATGTAATTTGAAACTGAAACAGAAAATTTAAATACAAGAAGCTCTAAAAGATTTCCAGGATTTTTACAAATATTTTGCTTTAGACTATCAACAAATGTTAAATCTACAAATAAAATGTTAGGGTTACCACTGCATCTCTCTAATTAAAAAAAAAAAAAGTACATTGATTGATTTGTAGTTGATTTACAGTTACTTTCAAATCGTTTAATGTACTGTACTACTGTATTATTATAAAAGAACTTCATCATTGTTACTAATTATAACAAGTCTTTGTTAAAAACTAATCAAATTTTAAAAAGAATGTTTATAATCGCTGTACAGGAGAGAAAAATATCGGTATCGGCTCTCATCCAAAATAAGCTGAAAAATATCGGTATATCAGAACCAAAAAAACGATCAATCTCGTGCATCCCTAAATTTAATATAGCTGCTTCTATTGGAATATATTTTTAAATGTAACTTATTTTTGTGATTTAATGCTTAATTTTCAGTATCAGTATCATTTTCAGTTTGTAGTGTTGCATGATTCTTCAGAAATCATTCTAATATAGAAACATTTCTGATTATTAGCAAAGCTGCTTTTTTTTGGGAGGGGGGCATTTTGTGGATTTATTCAGGATGATTTGATCAATAGAAAGTTCAAAAGAGCAGTATTTTTTCACATGGAAGCTGGTGCTAAAAACCTATTCTAACTTGCATTTGCCTGACAAAAGAAAAAGAGAACACAAAGTTAAGTGAGAAACATGAAAGCAGCACATTAAATATTTAACTGCAGAATGCAATTTACCAATTACAATTAAGTTAGGAGCTGTGTATAAGCCGGTTTATTTTGCTATTCTAACTAGTATCAACGTTTATAAAATTTGTTGCAATTAATTTAACGCATGTAGCTTTTTTTGTGCTATCCATTTTTGGTTAACAACTCCCCCAACTTAACATTAAAATACCCTTCAACTTAAAGTAACCCTACCGATGGTGTGAATAATAGCACTTAATGTCATGTTATCAACAATAAAATCTAAATGCATGAAAAAGGAGTGATTTTAGCCTTTTATAACAATATTATCCTTGTCAAAACCACGATTCCTTATTATACTCTATACTAAAGGCTCACTGTAGGGTGAAACCAACACATGAACATTCAGATTGCAACCAGCCGTGTGACACAGCAGTGCTCTTATTAACACTCGTGTCCTATCCAGAGTGAGAACAGAACGTCTACCTTTCCTGAGCACGGGTCTGTCTGACAGGAACAGTCACCACGGATACATCGGCAGGTCTTGCCTTCAGCCTCATAAAGAGTTTGCATGTGCTCTGTGAAGGAAATGCACATTTCTCTGCTTCCATACTGAGGCGAGTTTACACGATTGCGATTTTAGTGATGTCAGCTATGATGGGAACACGGCTCATTAAACGCTGCTGAAGTTACAGTCGACACTTCAGCTACTTTCATAGCAATGTTCCTGACCTTTGGCAATGTGTAGGTCGTGGCTATGCTGGTAATTCTGTGATGAATTTAGCCGTTTATTCTGCATGTGCATGAATAAATGAGCTTCAAAAGCCACAGGCGAGAACATGAGGCAGTAATGCAGTTTGCTTATGCAACCACAGCAGAAATGCACAGCAGGCTTAATTAGAGTAATAGTTTACACAAACATTTAAATATGCTGAAAATGTACTCACCCTCAGGCCTTCCAAGATGTAGATGAGTTTATTTCTTCATTGTAAGAGAATTGGAGAAATGTATCATTACATCACTTGCTCACCAGTTGATGCTCTGCAGTGAATGGGTGCCGTCAGAATGAGAGTCCAAACAGCTAATAAAAACATCACAATAATCCACAAGTAATCTACACACTCCAGTACCTCAGTTAATGTCTTGTGAAACCAAAACTACATGTTTGCAAGAAACAAATTCATCAAGTCTTTTTAAATTTAAACCATCACTGGCCAAAATACTAAACTCCTAAATCCATAATAACGATCTCTTCAGTAAAAAAGTCCATCTCCCCTTGCCCTCTCACATCAAAATCTACCCACATATTTGTTTAAAACTGTTTTTGCTTACAAATGGTGCTTGATCTGTGCATATTTCTCTCCTGATTCAGAAAAGATGACTTTTTCACTAGAGAAGGTAGTATTATGGACAGAGGACTCATATTTTAGCCGGAAGCAATGGTTTAACTGATGGACTGGAGTGGTGTGGATTATGTCTTGTGATGTTTTTATTAGCTTTTTGGACTCTCATTCTGACGGCACCCCTTCACTGCAGAGCATCCATTGGTGAGCAAACAAACACATCTACTGTACATCTTGGAGGGTGTGAGGATGAGTACATTTTCATCAACTTTTTATTTTGGGGTGAACTGTTCCTTCAACATAAAGAACACTAGAACATACACTAGATTCAATCCTACGTCTATAATGATCAGCGTGGGTAAGTTCAGAATGGCGAACTATCTATTTTTGACAATCATTTCCAATTTGACAAATGAATGCAAGTGATATTAACTTTGATAATTATCATATCATTACATTTTTACACAAAACTGAGTATTAACAAAGTGAAAACTATTTGCCAAATCACACATGCATCGTGAGATTGTGTTAGTGTGTATAGTGTAGCATACAGTAGTATTGTTTGAATCATCATTGCATAATAAAAAAAAATAGTGCACAGTATACAGTCTATACAGTATCCTCGTATTCCATTCTTAACATCCACACATCAACAGGACCAGAAAACGTATGGCACATATCAACCTCATGGATATGCATGAAATGTAAATGAGACATATCTCTGTAAAAAAAAGTATGTTGTAATGGCTTGAACATGTAAAAGCATAAATACAAGCGTTAAAGCTCTAGAAATGAATCCCCTGCTGTGTTGGATGTCAACATTCAGCTCTGAGAGGCAAAAACATCATTATTGCACATCAGTATTATAGCATTCAATTACTATCAGGGGCACCTCTATTTGCCTTGATCAAGAGTGGCAGCTAAATTCAAATGCGAGGCCTGAGGAATACACAGAAAACATTTAAAACTGAACCAAAGAGCTGCTCAGGATATTATATATGTCAGTTTGAATTTTCAGCTACATTAGGGCTGCTGTGGGTTCCAGCCATCAAGGTACGGCCCTATGAAATCAGTTTTATTTTTTTCCAAATCCCATTTCAGAGATCATGTCTAATTAATTAAATTCATGAAACTTAAACAATTTAACATCAATTTTAACAACAAAAAAATAAATTTCAGTGCCCTATGAAATGTTTTATTTTTTCCAACCTTATGTTTTATTCAAGAAGGGGTCTGACAGCCAAAAAATACAATTTGACTAGCTTAATAATTTTAATGCTTTGTTGCTAGAATGTAAAAAATATCAGTGTTAAATATTTTTTAATTGTTGTTTTCTAAAAAAAAAAAAATTATTTGGAAAGAAAGACAAAACAGTAAAAAGCACATTTTATTTATGCTATGGTGAAAAAAAAAATTGCTTACCAATGCCTACGTCCCAATGTTTAATTTTTTTACACACATACATACACACAGAAATATATATATATATATATATAACATCATAATGTATACATAATAATTAATAAAATTTAAAATAACTAATAATAATACAATTTTGCCTAATTTATAATAAAAACCATGACCCTACATAGGACTATCAGAATGCTGTAAGATCAATGGTTTAAAAAAAAACTATATACAGACAGACAGACAAATAGATAGATAGATAGATAGATAGATAGATAGATAGATAGATAGATAGATAGATAGATAGATAGATAGATAGATAGATAGATAGATAGATAGATAGATAGATAGATAGATAGATAGATAGATAGATAGATAGATAGATAGATAGATAGATAGATAGATGACCGTGATACAAACCGAACTGTGAAAATGTTGAACCATTCCATGCCTAATAAATAGACAGATAGATAGATTTCACTTTGCTTGAATTACTTTCTACATAACCTAAAGGCCTCTGAATTAGGGCTGAAACGATTCCTCGAGTTACTCGAGTTACTCGATTACAAAAATTCCTCGAGGCAAAAACTCTGCCTCGAAGCCTCGTTAAATTCCTATGACGCGCACTATACTCGCGGCGCAGGGATTTGATTGTGTCACACGGACCGTTTATTCACACGGACCTTTTGAATTTAGTTGGCGCGATGGCGGAGAATAGATATAAATAAACGGCAGAAATTGTCTAAAGTGTGGGATCATTACACACGTAATAAAGGAGAACAAGGTGCAGTGTCTCTACTGCAAAATAGAGCTGACATACCACAACAGCACATCTTCCATGATTCAGCATCTGAACAGAAGACATCCACTCTATGCTGTTTCACCAAGCATCGCTGAAACAAGGCAAGTTAACGTAGTCTAAGCCTATTGATGTTCGCTGATTTTAATCCCATACTGCATTTGTAGCGATGTCGTGATGCGGTTTGACTAGATATGATGTCTAACTTTGATGACGTTTTAAAGTAGTAAACGTAACTATCACGTTCAATTGCAAGAGAGTATAGCCTAAAAAAGAACCCATTCACACACACACACACACACACACACACACACGTACATTTTGATGTTTGTTTTGAGATTACAGCTTATTATTTATAATTGTTTATAATTGTTCTATTTACATATTTTTTTTATACATTTTATACATTGTGTACCTGTTTGGCTTGATATTTTATATTCATTTTTTGTTCTCAGGTTAACTAAACTAAATTTGCAGAAGGTGCAATCCTTTTTTTGTAATGTTGTGTATTAAGAAGACAAAAAACTAAGTTTATATTCATATTAGTTTTACAATACATGTTATACATGTTACAGTAAGTTCACTTAACTGTACATTGTTCTATAATTGTTGGCAATGCCAACTTGGCACTTAACTTTTGGAGCCAAACTTTTGGACTTGGAAATAAATACCTCTGTTGAGAAATAAAAGCCAAATGCTTGTTCATTTTACAGCCACATCATTTTTGTTATGCATTATTTGTTTTGGTTGTTCAAAAACACACACAAATAGTTTTATCCGATTACTCGATTAATCGATCGATTAAGTGCTAGATTAATCGATTACAAAAAGAATCGATAGCTGCAGCCCTACTCTGAATGAACGTCGACAGCTCTACACCTTTCTCTCTCTGTTTTCCCTTTCATTCTCTCTCTCTCTCTCTCTCGGGGTGAAGGTGGCGGGTCACTTGGATGTGGTGTCTGACCCTCTACTCTGAGGGAAGAGCACCCCAGGCATTTTTAGCCGTGAAGGGCTTTACAGCTGGAAGCATTCACTTCTTTCTCAACGTGCCCTACACTCACACAATTTTCCCCTAGGAAGAAAACGAGTGTAAGCTGCCACATCACACAAACCCCTCCATACATATACCATCCACCTTTTCCTGCACCTCCGACTCAATTAGCTGGTTTTTCTCCCGGCGGCACCCACAAAAGAAGAGGCAACACAGACCGCAGAGACGTGAGCTAGAGATATTTCGCTTGCTTTTAATGTTTTCAAGACTGATTAAAAACAAGACGTCAAACCACAGATGTGGATGTTAAAAAATGTCATTCACTTAAAAAGTGACATATTCTATATTTTTTTTCCATTGAAGTTCATTTCTAATGATAGCTTAACATTTCATATAGTTATACAGCAGATTTCCAAGACAATTTTCTGCCAGTATCAAATAAAAAATATTTGGTACTGTATCTTTAAGGCGATACAGAGTGTACTGTATGTGTGTGTGTACAGTGCCTTTCATGCTGATGTATGTGAGCTATCTAAGTGAGTGAGTGCGTGTGTGTGTGTGTGTGTGCGTGCACTGTACCTTTATGGATTCTTTAAGGTTTATACCTTTCAGCTATCTATATATATATCTATATATATATATCTGTGTGTGTGTGTGTGTGTCTGTGTGTGTTGTACCTTTAAGGCTTCCATACAAAGTAACTATACTTTAATGTTCAATTTATTTATAAATCACATTTAAAACAACTTTAATTCACCAAAGTGCTGTACATAAAGCATAAATCTAATTACAGCATTTAAAAAATGCACAGACCTAATCGCTGCATTAGTACTGCATAGGCTTAAACACAACAGTAAAGTCCATATAAGCATAAAACAACCCGATCACCTATCATTAAAAGCACAGGAGAAAAGATGTGTTTTTAATAGACATTTAAATTCAGACAGTGTAGAAGCTGTTCTGATAGAAGCAGAATGTTCCATAATTTGGGACCAGCAACAGAAAAGGCTCTATCTCCCCTACATTTGAATCTAGTTCTGGGAACCCAAAACATATGTGTAGTCTGAGATCTGACTGATCTGACAGGATTGTGACAGCAAATGGGCAGCCGCATTTTGAACCAACTGAAGTTGATGTA
This sequence comes from Carassius auratus, assembly GCF_003368295.1. Classification (NCBI taxonomy): domain Eukaryota; kingdom Metazoa; phylum Chordata; class Actinopteri; order Cypriniformes; family Cyprinidae; genus Carassius; species Carassius auratus. Next base: position 17,758,264 of record NC_039277.1, on the reverse strand, counting down.
TAGATGAGACGGCAAGCTATAGTAAAGCGAGTTACAATAATTGAGTCCTGAAGAGATGAAAGCATGTACAGTCTCAAAACTCTTTTTTTTTTCACTAATCTATGAAGATAGTAAAAGCCAGAGCTCACTTTACGTACTGTATCTTTAAGCATATAAACCTTTATATCTTTATCTATATCAGAATATAAAAATGGACATGTTAGGCAAATCATAAAAATTTTCCCATTTTCAAATCGAGAAATGTATGCTTCGCTTTTCTTTAGAGCAAGAGATGAGGAGTTCGTCTATGTATTCTATCATTCTTCTGTTGCCCCTAAAGAATGATGGGAAAGAGGTTTGGTCCTGCAAGCCTACTGCTTTCTGTCTAGCTTATTAGTTATTTATAATCAATTCACAAAACACATGAAAACTTAACTGCACAGTCCACATAGTCAGCTATAACTAACAGTGTTCAATACCAATCTGCTTCCGCCTGTGTGGACTGGTCAACGTGAAGAATGAATCCACATCCAAACTCTTCCTTTCAAAAAGAACATCCTGTTTTCACTCATATGTCCCCTTTAAAGCTACAAAGACAATCCCAAATTGTATTTTGCAAATGAAAACATATTATTCATGACTGCATATTAAAGAAGCACTGACGTCTCTGGTGAACTTGGGAAGTGTGTCATATCATATAGCATACGTCATTCATATTAAATCAGAAGACTAATTTCCTGAGAAGCATGTCACAATTAACAGCATCCTGTGAAAAGCTGAGAATGAAGCGCAGGTGTAAAGCTTTAGCACGGCACCGCAGGAGAGCACTGACTTGATTTCAGCTCATTTGCATTTCCCTGATTCCCTCGCTTCGCTATAGATCTTTGTGCTGGCTACGCAGTGCACCTCAGAGCTGCAAGCATCAGCTGCTTTAATAATCCATTACCCTGTCCACGTCTTCCTGCAATAAACTGATTAATTGTAAATCTAGCCCAATGCTCTGCTTTAAACATAACAAAGCTCATGAATATAAATCAATAATGATCATTTTAATTGTTTTAAATCATCAAAGCATCAAAAGCAACATATCAACACATTATATGCATTAAATGTCAATATATGCATGTAAGGCCAGGCTTTAAATGCAATTTTAGTTCAGATATCTGTGGAAACACAGTGACACATTTTTACATAATTCTTTGATGAAAAGAAAGTTCTATTAGAATCTCTTGTAACATTCTAAAAGTCTTTACTGTCACTATCTTCATTAGTAGTTGCAACCCTGGTACATTTATCACAGTAAATTCACAGAAAGTGAATTTTTACAAGCATCAGGAAACACGAGGAAAGCAGGTCACGTCCACTTAAAATAAAATGTATACGGTTTATGTGCAGCAGAGGAGCCGTTGAATTCTCCTGCAGATTTTTAGCAAATAATAATAACCACTTTAGCACCTTCTAATCTTCCCTCAGCTGCAAGTTTGACTAAAACTATAAGACATAAAGGCTCTCTGGTCTGTTACTAAGAGATGCATTTGAGTCCGCAGTAGAAGAGTCCCAATTCACACTTCTGTCATTTCACGTTTTAAAAGAGCCATTAAAAGGGCAAGAATGTTTCTAGCTGTTTTGAAGAGTTTGGTCTACTATGTGGACATATTCACAAACACAAACACTTTCCCAGTCCACCCAGAACATTTATTCGAATAAAACTTTAAAATAAAGTACACTGATTGTTCCATGAAGAACCTTTAACATCTCTGAAATTTTTTTAAAAGGTTATTTATAGTAGATTTAAGATTTATAGTCTTTAAACTTTTTTTTAGATTAATAAAATGTTCTTTACAGTAAATAAAAATTGGAATCTTAAGAATTGTTCATTGAAACGTTGTTTGGTGAAACTTCTGTCATCACAAAAAAAAAAAAAAAAAAAAAAAAAAAAAAAACATCAAAATCGATTCCAACAACCTGGTCATTTTCCTGGATCTAATTAAATGGTTTAAATATGTTTCCATAAAACAAAAAGGATATCTAATCAATTTAATTCTTAAACCTTTAATAACTGAATTTATTAAAATTAACAATAACATAACAGGGGCCTATATGAAATATGTTTTGTTTTTGTTTTTTAGAAAATCTGTATTGTCCGTTTTAAATTTGATGGATTTTATGATTTCATATAAAAAACTATTAAACAAAATGGTATTAAACTTAATGGTATTATGCATAAAACTTAAATGTAACAATCTAAATTATATTTCATTAAATTAAATAATTAAATTAATATATTAAGTTGTAACCATACAAACATTTAAATAATTCCTTTTATTTTTGCCATTCATTTTGGCATACATACAAATTAAAACAGTAGAAAAAATGTGTAATTTTCCTTAAAGAAAAATTGTATAAGCTACTATTATTTTATTTTTTACTTTACAACAGAAATACATTTCTGCCATCATTTACTTGAGCTGAACCAAACTTTAATTTTGAAAGGTTGTAGTAAAGACCTTTATTGTAAGATACACAGAGAGTTTCTATGTGTTTCTGATGACTTGTTTTTTAAAATAACATTTTAAAAGGGATAACAGGCCCGCCTAACAAAAGTGTGGAATATGGTAAAAAATACAACATATAAATAACTGTGATCATGATAAATTGCAAAAACCCAGGGTGAGAGCTGAGGGTAATTAGCATGCCAACCGTTCAGCCTTTACCTTCATTTGAGAAGGCAACATGAGCCAGGTGATTGGCCATTGGCCATGCTAAAACTAATCTATTTCCTGCCAACCTCAGTCCAGCTGAAGACGACAGGGGAAGGGAATCGAGTCCTGTGTGCTGCTGACTTTGGCAAAAACATCTCATTCTCTCACATCTTTTCACAGTTGCAGTAGCGTAGCCTTCTCCCTGGTGTGAGATCTCATTTGTGTCCTGCAATCGCTTTCACATGCTTCAGGAAACCATCTGTGAATGAAATGTGCCTTACACCTGTAAAAGCACGTGCAGCTGTTTGGAGCTGGAAGCCGTCGCTGGTTCTAACGCATATAAACAGAGGCTACAGAAGTCTGTATTAGACATTGTTGGTCTCCTTTGCTGAGGAAGCTGAAACAGAGGAACTCCACATTCATACAGGATTTATATGATGCCCTTATGGCTCCAAATTAACTGTTTGTGACGCTCAACCAGAGTAGAATGTTTTCACATTTTTTATAACAAATTTGTTAGCATCGAACCAAAGCTTTCTAATAAACAAACATCAGAAGCCATGCAGAATGAATGAAGCCAGGTTCCTGTATGCACATACAGACAAGATGAGGATCCATGCCAATAAGCCTGCTCAGGCATTTGGATGTGATTTTGTTATGAGGTAACACTGAGTGCTGGCAACTGCACTTACTCAGATGAAGAAATTATATAGCTTGTCCTACCCACACAATCTGTGCAGGGGATGAAATGCTGCGGGCATATTTCTGCAGTGCTCGACAGTACAACCAAAATCATACTGCTACAGAAAAGCCCTTACTTCACAAGCACACCAAGCTGAAGATAATTGTTTTCATTGCTTTCTATAGTACAAATACTCATTCAGACTAACAGAGTGGACAAAAATGGCCTCAAACACACAAGACCCTGACTATTTCTCATCAGTAGCAGTCAACAGAGCTGTATTAGTTACTCGTGGCTTCACAGTTTCTTATTGCAAAGCTTATGTTTTCATGCAATCACAGAGAGTTATAAGGAAAATTGGACCCTTGTGGTCAAGCACACTGAAAAATCAGCCTGTCTGCCCTCCGTAATGCAAGACGCTGACAATGGCAAACAGGCGAGTACATATGATGGCTGCAGTGTTATATTTGCATGAACAACCTAGCTCGGTTCTTGTATTTTGCTGAAAGCACCCTGATTTCAAGGCTGCTCTTGCCTTTATTGAATTCACCACTAATTGGCCCACAGGATTGTCTTAAATGATTCAGCAATACACAAGCACGTGATCAAAATGCAGGCTGGAGGCACTTAGAGGTTAACTCTTCAAATGGCAGCATGCACACTGACCATCTGTTATCGAATTACAGCAATGTTTTAAGGTCAAATGTTTGCTGTAAGTGTTTGGATTTGAAACGGTTCCAAAGCCAATATCCAGTTCATACACAGATATCAAAAATACACTGATGTACTTTTACATTTTCTGTGGTGTTTGCTCGTGCAAAACTCAACAGCACAATGCTTCAGGGCTGTCAAATTTGTTTTGAAAATATTGAATATTTGTCTAATTTTTTTTTTTAAATCCACATTCGAATGCAAAAAAACTTCTACTTTTGTGACTGCTTTTAGGTCCTTTGTATTAAACTATACAAACATGCATTGTGCAGGTTTTTTTTTTTTTTTTTAGATAGGTAAACTGTTTTTGTGGTTTTAAGAAAAAGCACCTCCGCAGCGCTCTTAACATGAGAGAAAGACACAGTCTTTCTGCTTGCTGCAATAAATCACTATTTTTCTGCATATATATATTATTATGATATTTTCAGAGATGACAGACGTTATAGGAAATATGTTATATGAAACCCTAATTTTGACAAAAAATGACATTCAGCCTATTTTTCTAATTTCCTGAAAACGTCCCAACGTGTCATCGGACAGGTTTTCCCAGATCACGTCACATATTTGTTTATGTTTTAGTTACCTAAAATAACCCTGCTATATATACTATAACTATATAAACTATTATTAAATTTAGTCAGTTTATTTCTGAATGGCACACAACCCTCAACACAATCTCATGGCAGTTTGTTACTATTTTACATTTTTTAATGGCTAATTTGAATGAACAGATACATTCTCATTCAATCACATCAAACTAATTCATAAGAAATCACCACTTTGTAGAATAGTTGAGTTTTCCCATAAGATTGGGTTGGAGATCCTTCAGAGGGAATGATTGTGTCAAATGTACTATATACTGTACTTTGGCAAACCTTCATATCTAAATCTCTGTGAATGCAGCATTGGTATTCTGGGATACTGTCCCCTACAGGGGCAGTGGGGTGTGCAAGCCCTGGAGCATTTGACCTCAAAAGGAGTTCAAGAGACGTACAGATGGCTGAAGAGGAGAGGACACTTAGTGCCGTTGTCATTTAGCCTGCGTTTTTGTCCTTCCTCAGCTCCCCTGCCTGTGTGATAAAGGCTTTGCATCACATAAACAGATCACCTTTGCTGCACCAAATTTCATTTCTCTGCATTTCTTTCTCTTTCATGGCCCACAAATGCAGTGCATGAGATTTGAGTCTGTAATAAGATATAAAGCGCTCGCCTGTAACACAAAACAAAACTTCTCTGTAATTTCATTCTGTCCTGATGCATGCCTCTGCTTCATTTAGTGCAAACTTTAGCATCTCATTAACCAACGGGCAGCAGAATGTAACCATCCATCTTAATCTTCAAGGTCTATACAGAGTTTATTTTCTAGATTGGTGCATTTCAATCACCATAACACAGCGCTCATTTATCTGTGCTGTGAATGTTGGGAATTCTCCCGCTAGGACGTTATGTTTGGAATGGCATATTTCTGTTGCTGCATACTGTATGCTCAGCAATAGTATGCTAGTATATTCAGTATACTGTACATTTTCAAATTGCACAGAATAATCAAATTACCTACTACATTTTCTAAAATGACAAGTACACAACAGAGCATACAAATTAACCAGATTAAACGACTGCTACAATGTTTAACATTTCATTATTGACATCTTATTCAATCATATATATATATATATATATATATATATATATATATATATATATATATATATATATATATATATATATATATATATTGATAGTGCATGGCGCTTGTAACTCAAAGGTCATGGGTTAAAAAAAAAAATTATTAATTAATTAATTATTTCATTAAAGCATCTGCCAAATGCGATAAATGAAATAAAAAAACTAAGCTGTAAATTACCAAATACTGTGAATATTCAATCAATAGCTACGCTAAGCTAGTATGCTATTCTGAACACGGGCAGAGAATTACTGTGCTTCAGCCATGACTCACATTGAGAATGCTTTAAAGATGTTATTTAAGCCAATTTAAGAGTCAATCTGCTGAGACGTGAATATGCATGAAAGTCATAATGCGTTACAGAGGACATTGCATTTCACCTGTGCAAATACGCACGGTTTCACAGCTCTCAATGCCATAAGTGCTTTTCCATTCAAATGCAAAAAAACGATGAATATGAAAATGCTGGAAAGAGCATGAAGATGAGGATAAAAACACAGCTTTGTCAAATTAGAGCCATAATTTATCAAATGTTGTGACCTTAGAAGACATTTAACAGATGCCTATGTGAAATCCAAAGGTCACAGAGTCACCACTGAGAACGACTACACAGTTCTTAATTTTATTCTGAAATTAACTTCAACCCTGTTGCACCTTAAAACAAAGCAGACAGCACATTACAGCTCTGAACCAAGACTAACGGTGTATGAATATAGGCAACGCGCTAACATGTGATGGGTTTTAACAAAATTCAAATTCAAATGCCTTAAAAATATCAAATAATAAATCAAACTCTCAAAACAGCTGCTCAAATTAAAAATCAAATTATCAAATAATAAATCAAACTCTCAAAATGGCTTCTCAAATGAGAAATCAAATACTCAAAAACTATTTCACTTCCTCATTTGCCATAGCATGAACTGTATCAAAAATATATAGTTTAGTCATCTTGATCGCGCAAGCTGATGGGTTGTTAACGTAACCGATGATATTCAGAGAGTTAAACCACTTGGCACAACTTTTCATAGTTTCTCTGAAATCCTCCACCTTTCTTTATTAACTTAAACTAGATAAACCTTTAACCTTTATTAACTTAAACTAGATATTATTATTAAGTCAGTTTAATTGTAATGGTAATAACATGTTAAATTGAACTGAATACATTTAGCAACATAATAATAATAATAATAATATATTTAGTATAATTAGTATAATAAAATTAATTTAATTTAGTATATTATTTATTAATATCTAGATTAACTTAATAATCATCATACACATTTATAATAATTTATTATTATTTACTTTTTAATTTATTTATATTTTTGATTTTTCTATATTTATTTATTGATTTATTATTACAATAAATAATAAGTATTATAAATCGCCATGAGGCCTGATAACATCTACAGCTGACAAGAGCAAGGATCTGAAGCACTAGTAGCTTCAGCAGTACAGCAGTCTGTAGGCCAAACTTAACGTACTCCTATTAGCCAGTAGCAGAATTGATGGCGCATCCAACACTGAGCAGAAGTCACATGCAGAGAGCGGAGGTTAATTCCTCATTGAGATGCGAGGGCTTTACAGTGAATGATCACCTAATCCCCACGTTTGTTTTGGTTCTACCTGTGCTTCTCCTTCCAAAAAATCAAACACTTCAGCTGGAATGAAAGATTAAAGTGCCTGGTATACGAGCTGAAACAAAGAACATAAATATTCATGAGTTCCAGGTAGGGAAAAAATGAGAAAACGAACAAGGCTTGATGTCTATGGTGAGAATCGTGGGGACTTTTTCATGTTCTATTTCTAAAATTGTTTTTGAGGAATCTCCCCCTAATAAATTATATATGTTACAAAGTACATAATAGATAATAATTAACTGGCTCTTACGAACAGGATCTTCTCACTGAATCAAAACAAACCATGATAACTCAGTAAAAAAACATTTTTATAATTTAAACAACTCTTTTGAACCGGTTCTTTTAAAGAATCATTCAAAAGTTACAAACATTCTATAAATGTTCCTAAGTTTAGAATTTAATAATAATTGTTATACATGTTTGTAAGTTTATTTCAGTTGGCATGAGAATACTTTTTGGTTGTGAAAGCAAAATACACACTTTAACTGAAATATACCCAAACGAATAAGAATCAAATCCAATCGGCACTGGTGAATTACTGAATCATAAAATCTGTATCAATATAACTTGAGGCATTACCCGATACTCACGTATTCAAGACTCATTTGAATGATTCATTAAAATGAACTAAGAGTCATTTGTTTGTGAATGGTGTGTTTTTTGTTGTCTATGCATCATTTCCATTATATCATTTCATGGCACCCAGTCTCTCTTACCAAATTCAATTCAGACTGCAAAATCACAACATGCTTTCACACCGTGATGCAGATATCTGAAGAATGAAGAAATGCTCATGGTTTTCTGTATTTGGCCTCTGTTTGTCATTTTTAACTCATTTGAAAAAGTGAAGTCCATAAACAGAGGGAACCCAATTCCTTTGATGAGTTTTGTGAAAACCATGGCAACTATCTACTAATAAAAAGGTTATGACCTTTTGAATATTGTATATTAAAAGTAAGGCTTCAGCTGATTCAGTAAACAAGCTAATATGGTGCAGATGAGAAAGAATACTATAACTTCTGCTGACTGCCTTCAATTTCAATCCACGCTCATCCGAGAAGCCAATTAAGTGGCTCTCTATTACCTAGCTTCATGAAAACCTCCTTTTCGGCAGTGTTTAGAGCTCAGCTAGGACAGCAAAGTGCTATGGAGAATCCCCAGAGAGAGCTGGACTCGCTCCATAAGCAGGTTCATATTTCCCTGCTCTAATCAATTCAACACAACGTATTTGTCAATTAGCAGCACCGGGTAGCCAACCATCTGTCATCACCTTCAGAAACCAGAGAGGAGATTCCACTCAGGAGAAAGGTGTTGCTAGGCAGGTGTACGTCTGTGTGGGATGAGTCCAGCACTCTTTGATTTTTACACCATTACATAAAGATGCGCTTTTATTAACATTCCTTTTTCGTAACTACTACTTTGCAAGTAATAGGGTCGCTCACTCAGGAAAATGTCTGCACTCAGGAAACTTAATGCAGGTCCCTGTGGTGCTTCATTCGAGTATTAGCGTTTCTGCTATAAATCGAAATAGACTCAAATGTGATCATTATTGACCAAGAGGAAGACGATAAATCTATAACATCAGTCAACATAAAATGATGTCCACAACCCATTTTACTTACTGTATTTTTCGGACTATAACTCGCACCTGAGTATAAGTTGCATCTGTCCAAAAATACGTCATGATGAGGAAAAAAACATATATAAGTCGCACTTGACTATAAGTCGCATTTATTTAGAACCGACTTATAGTCAGGTGTGATTTATTTATCAAAATTAATTTGACATGAACCAAGAGAAATGAACCAAGAGAAAACATAACCGTCTACAGCTGCGAGAGGGCGCTCTATGTTCTCAGGGGTAGACTACAGGAGCAGTGAGCAGCATAGAGCGCCCTCTGGTGGCTGGAAACGGTAATGTTTTCTCTTGGTTCATGTCAAATTAATTTTGATAAATAAGTCGCACCTGACTATAAGTCGCAGGACCAGTCAAACTATGAAAAAAACTTATAGTCCGGAAAATACGGTAAATTGGCATAACTTTTTTTCCTTTGGAAAGAAGTTCACATATTATCCCTGCACAATAAATCCAGCAATGTGAAATAAAGCATTCCCACATTCCAAATCATGACTTTATCTTATAAAGAAAAAGTATTTTTGATTATTTCAATTTCAAAGACTTTGGACAATAAATACATACAGTATATAAATAAACAAATAAAACAAATCTTACTAGAGAAATTTTCCATAAAATGTTCATGATTTTTCTATGACCGTAATAAAATAAAATAAAATAAATCATGCTGATCACACTATTTCACACTTTGAAAGGGTGGATTCTGATTTCATGTTGACGAGATCCGATGTGTCGATAACCTCGCGCTGTTGGCATATGTTTGACCTTTCAGACATATTTGCATTACACTGGCTTGTTCACCAGTAGTGGTATGTGAGATATTTAACGTTTACCTGCGAATTCAATATGCTTAACGTTACCTACAGTTAACAGGACGCTTCAGTGTTTAACTAGTCACCTATCTGACTGATCAGGCTAGTGCTTCTTCCTTAAGAAAGTTTATCATTTATCATATGTTTTAAACCTAAAAGTGTAACGAAACAGATTTCAGTGTGGTACTCTCACACAGTCATAGACTATTTCTGTGCACGCACGCATGCACACAAAAAGATCCCACGGTATATGCGAAAGACACATTGTTTTGGTATTTGTGAATCTTAACTATATTTATCATTTGCTTCACATACCTGGCACAGGCAGTATATTCACAAACTTGTGCCTTACATGCTTAGAGCAGAACCATGCATTGTTCATTGATATTTCTACATGGCTCCCTGCAATACAACTCTGATCACACCTTCTAGTGGTCTGTGATTGATGCAAACACTTCAACTGCTTCAACTGATAACGGAGCGCTCAAGCAGAAACTGTGAGTCATTTTGAGATCATTGAAATGTCAAATTAATATTTTGCGTTAAATTATTTAATTATCAGGCAAGTGACCAAGTGATTATGCAGTGTGGTCTATATCAGGGGTTCCCAAACTTTTTAGCCCGCGACCCCATGATAAATGCGCTGCTGCCCCGCGACCCCCCCCCCCCCCCAAAAAAAAACACCTCTCGTCACGTGAAATGTAGTACAGCAAATCGATTTTATGCCCAGTCTCAAAGCACACGAAGTTATATTTTATTGTTCTGCGTGCAAAATCAGTGTTACAATTCTGTATGAGCTGCTCGATATCCACCTGTTCTCTCTCGGAAAGTAACTGTGCAGCTATGTTGGGTTGAACTCGTTCATTATTCTGCCATCAGGAACCAGTCGAGTAAGTCTGAGCTGCTCACACGCGTGCTCACACCCGTGCGCGCGCGCACACACACGCGCACACACGCACACACACACTCCTGCTAATCCGCTAGATGTGTCACTTTATGCTTTCCATGGTGACGCGTCATTGCTTATCACGTGACATACCGCAGCAACAACAGAGCTGAATGAATGATCTGCTTTTGTCATTTTTCCTTTTTTATTCAAAATATTAACATATTTGTTAGATATGGCATGAAATAGCTGATATTCCGATTGTCAAATATATGCAAGTGGAAGTGTTTTGTTGTTTAAACACCTTTATAACGATCGCGTTAGTTGAGCTGTATGCGCGATGGGCGCCGCCATCTTAGTTTGTGCCACAGACGCAGTTCAGAGAATCAGATCTGTTGGATTTACAACACGTGAATTCATCCACTTCTCCCGAAATACATAAAAGTAAGTGGCTGGTGAACTGGGAGAATAATGGAGTAAACTTTAAAGTTACTTACACAATGTGTATCTGATATGAATAAAATGTGTCTAATTATAATGAAAAAGATTATTATTGCCTCTTCCTTTGACATCAGTGTGTATTTTACAAACTCTAAATGTATTGTTTTTTCTAGTACTTATATGTCTGAAACCTAAAATAAACATTATGTGGTTGAAAACACTGAAAAGTTGTGATGACAGCTCTGAGCGCACTTGTCTCTGGCTCAGCGCCAGCCAACTCGCGAGAGCACATTTGAATTTCACGTCATGCACTGACCGGTGTGGTCGTACACTCCAGGGACTAGCCTAGACTGATCACACCGGTGTGATCGTACGTGCGATGCGAAAGAGTTAAATTTCTTGAAACAAAAATATATAAAGCCTATATCGAAATCATCTCGCGACCCCTGCACCGGGGTCCCGCGACCCCTACTTTGGGAACCACTGGTCTATATCACCCTGCAGAGGTTTCTTTTGCAAAAGAATCTGCTTGACTTTACACTCTCTTTAATCTCCCAGCCTTGCTGCGTTACACAGTTTGGGAACGACTACTTTATTCTTTAAAACAGATACATTAATCATGTTTATTTTTGTGCAATTGCTAGCCTGCCAGTGGAGTTCACGACAAAACATTTTGCAGTGTTTACATGTTGTTTATTACTGCATAAAATTCATTAAAATAGAAGTTTAATTACATGAAGTGCAAGTTGAAAACTGCTTTAGGCTGGACAGTATTTATTTATCGTGAGTTGTTCAAATCGCAATAATCTAATATAGTTTTAATAATGAAAAGATGGAATGGTAATACTAACCATGGCGAATTTTATCATGATTTATCGTCAAACTGGTAATCCTTACATCCCTAGTCTGATTAATGCCAATCTTTAGTTTTTAAGAAAAATTAAGACTTGTCCATTATCTGTAAGACCAGATTGCAGAGGTTCCCAGAAAAAGCCTTACTGGAGTGCCATTATTATGCTAACAAATTGCACTGTCAATCTGTCTATAGAAATGCCCTGATGTCGCTACGCTCAGAACGTATAAGGGCTCATTTGTAAGATAAACAAGAAGCAATTACTGCACTTTATTTTAATGACTTCTGGTACCCTCCGATCCTCGCCACTGAATGTTTTTGTCGTATGACTGATGGTACACAAACCCAAAGACTAATTTCTGCCCAGGACCATTAGAAAAGCCTTTCTTTATCAATATTCTAAAGGGATTCATTTTAGAAATGATGAATTCTTAACAAATGATGTCTGGATGTGCTCATTATAGAAGTGTACTGGATGCATCATAAAAGAACAATTACATATATCCTACGTCACATAATTATATTATTTTTACATTGAGTGTATACTTAATGGAACGAATTACCAATTAACACTATAAGTAATTTTACTCATCTTTATATCGAGGGTACACCAGGCAGGGCAATGTGAAATTAGGCTTCAGTTACAGTATTCAATGAAGGTCAGAATAAATGAGGAGAAGTCTAGAATTTTTTTTTTTTTACACATATATCCAGACGAGATTTGATTTCTTAATGGACTCCGAAGTTACTGGTACAATTTAGCTCCATCATTTTGGGGGGAAAAACACTGGATTAAAGTATATCAGTGAAGCATGAATTTTCACAACCCCCTCAGGTCCCTCAGTAGCTCTAAATGTGGCTCATCGCTGTCTTTCACCAAACTTCTAACAAAGAGTCTGAAACCTGACGGCAGCACTCAACTTGACATTTGCTCAACATTTACATTTTTCCTCCCAAAAGAAATGACTCCTGTTCCTTCTAGACATTCACACTCACACTAATCGTGTTTGTTCAGTTTAACATTAACGGGATTAATTAGACAGTTGCAGATGTTTAGGAATGTCCCATCGAGCCCTACCTCTGTCTAATTAGTGATTTAGAGGGGTGTTCACAGTAGGGCTGATTGCATTTGAATTAGAAACCTCGGGGGATTATTCCACGGGTTATTTTAGTAACATTGAGAAACTGTTATAGTTTTTATTAATACACTTTTTAAAAAATAAATAGTTGAGAAAAGTAAAAAATATTTTTTTCCTAGAATTCTTTAAAAATATTCCTAGAGAGCAGTTTGATTTAAATGAAGAGAAGATCGAGGCCCTAGTAATCTGATTTATGTTCTAGCATGATTTTCTCGAAAATAGTTTTGAAACAACGTGGATTATGAAATGAATTTCTGAAAACGTGACTTAAAGATTGTGTCTCATCATCGTTTCATTTTTTAGGTTTTCTTTTTTTAAATGTCTATATAGTTTTTATTTCAGTTACAATATTTTTAGTGCGTCAAGTTAAACTCAGGGTATGTTTACACAACAACAATTTTACAAAAAAAAATAAAAAAAAAGCTTTTCCCTTGTGTTTTTAAATTTTTCTGTGTACAGAAGACCATGTTCACACAGATCCACAAAAATTGACTAAAATTCTATATTATGCCTGCGCTTGTAGCTGGAATTGTCAGTTTGTAAAGAAACACTATGCATCTACTCACATAGGCATTCCTGTAGACAAAATAATGGTGTAATTTTCTAAAACTTGCACTTTGAAACCTATTTTGAAATGTTTGTATTCTAAGTTAGACTCTTGGCCGGTTCTCTGTAAAAGCCAGTGGAAAACTGACATTTATGGCTGCAAGAGCAGGGACTGCTGATGTTGTGCTGGAGCTGATATGTGGCCGGTCCAGCGCTAAAGCTTGTGATTCCACCCTGAGCTCTTGGGAAATGTATTTTACCAAGCTGTCAACTCAGATTGAGTGCTCTGCATTCGTGGCACCTCTCAGCTCATCAAAGATTAAAGCAGCAGGCTGTTTAGTTGCATATTGGCAAGGACATATTGAAGCAGAACATGAACGTGTATTTATTTAGCTGAGATGCTTTGATGAGTGAGCGCAGTGACACAACTAGTAAAGCTTTGCTTACCAAACTGATGAAAATTAATGGCAAAGAAGTGTCTTTTTTGTTTTTAAATATTAGTCTACAGTATTTTTACCTTGACCTGCACATATCCTCACTGTCCTTGTGTATATTACGTGAAATTTAATATAATTTCTAAATGGTAGATAAAAGTTGCACAAATGAGGCTAGATAATTTTTTGGTGGCTATACTTTTGAAATGGTGTGTATTTTCTAGTCTTGCTTGACGCATGAAATCAAATGCTGCCAATTAAAGTTTAATTTGCAGTGAACCCAGAATATTCCTTTAAATGAACTGTAAATACTCATATTCACAATCATGTCTGCTGAATGTTTATTGCTCTGCTGAAAGATTGTAATATTGTCTAATACTGCGTCTTTCATTTTTATGGTCATTAAATGTGAAAAATGACCTCAGTGCGATTATTTTTCTCACTGCTGGCAGTATTCAGACGGTTGCCTTGCAGCTCTAAATGTTACCTTTTAAATGTCTTTTTATGTTTTATCCCTTGAAGTCTACATGTTTGGCATTCCTCTAGGATTACAATATTTTGTCAGTTTATAGCGATATCAAAATTCTTTTATGTGTTCGTCTGATGCTTCTCCTTTTCCGTCTGTGTTCAGCTCCCACTGTATGTCACCTGAAATCACTTAATGCGAGACGTTTCCTTGCAGTTTGTGCTCTGATTCTGTCACATAAGCTCAAAGCAGATACCCATCAGTGTGTTTGTGCGTGTATTTTTCTTTTTCTTTTCTCAACTTGTTTTGTTACATATTTTAAAAGCAAAAAAGGCCGCATTTTGGGTCACATCCATGGTTTTGTTGTCCTTACGGGAACTGCAGTCATAATTGAATCTCTCATCATTATCTTTTTAATGGCTTGGCTGCTCTCTGGAAGTGCTTTTGCTCTTCTTCAGAGAAGAGCACATGTTGACTTCCCTTGGTTTAATCAAATCAGAATGACACTGGAGATGACATTAGACTCACTCCAATTAGTTCAGAAACAGGAAGGACTGTAGCCGAATAACCAACAGGTGTGGGTTTGCTGAATTATGGAAATTGTTGGCAGAATGTTCAGCCCATAGAAAATAATAATCTGATCTGTTAAATCACAATTCTTTCTCCTAGAGAGCAGTTTGATTTGAATGAAGAGCCAATCGAGATTCTAGTAATCTGATTTATGTTCTGGCATAATTTTCTCTAACTGTTTTGAAACAACGTGGATTATGAAATTAAAATCTTGACATAAAAATTGTCTCATCATCATATTACAGCATGTTTGTAATGTTTGCAATCTTTTCAGTTTGAGGCAGAGATTGCAACATGAACTCAACTGAACTGAACTCTACATTTAAACATAACAAAACACATATTAGTTATATCTTAATCACATTTAAGATGAATGTTCAGAAGAAGACTAAGAAGAAGCAAGTTATTGTACTCACAAAGATATTGAAAACATTAATATTGTCTATACAAATCTTGCCAATTTTTCACGATTTCACAATTGATGACAACTCCGTGCCAGAAAATCTTTGGCAGATTTATCCCATGTTAAAAAAAAAAAAAAAACTACATCCCAAAATGTATAATTTTGTATCTGATGTTCCTTTCTAGGGTGTTGATTTTTTTTTCTGAATCTTAGGAGTTTGCAGTGTACAAAGGTAAAGTCGCCTGTATGCATAAATATGTTTTCTGTATGATTGACATAACACGCAGGTCTTTAAATGCACAGTGATGGACAGCAGAAACCTGATGTTGTGAAATCCATTACAGCAGCGAGGGCTGTTTCAGCCGTGTGACATGAGCGAGCACTCACTCACTCACTCACTCTCTTCTGGGTCGGCTCTCAGAACCCATTATCTCTGTACTGACCCACCTCAAAAATACACCAAAGACAGATGTACATGCTCATTCACTTCACATTCACCGTATTATTGTTCCTCAGGCCATGTAGCAATCAGTGTTAATGAAAAAGGGAGTCGGATCTAATGAAAGACGGACACCATCTGAGAAATCAAGATGACCTGACGAAGCTTAGCAAGAGGGTAAGAAATGAACACAGCCAATAGCCAAATGAGGGTAAAAATTACGAGTAGCTAAAAAAAAAGAAAGAATTTAACTGCAGATTAACTAATAAACTTATAACGGCGTTAGCTCACTAAAGCCTTGTTTGAAAGTTCTGAAAAACCATTTAAAAAGCATTGAAGTTTGATGGTTTATAGTCCTATGTAGGCATTAGAACACTTTAATTGGAAATGAAGCAGTCAGTCAAGTTTGCATTATTTAGGAAAATATCATTTAACCATTTTAAAGAAAAAAGGGATGTTTTGTTAAAGCTTTTGGAGAAAGGGAGCCGCCATCTAGCAGTACCACTACGTGTGACATCAGAGGGTTGGTTCGCTCCAATGGCCAGTTAAAAAAGTGGTGAACCTGCTGGTTTGGGGTAAAGTGCGTTTTGTAAAAAAATACTTGTTTACGTGGATACTCCTCAAGACTGTCATTCTGACGTGCTCTGTGTTCATTTGCTGATGAAGGCGCGAAAGAAATCTAAATTTGGTAGCCCTTACTCATGTGCTGTCTGAGCTTATTGTGGCTTTGTGTGTGTGTGTGTGTGTGTGTGTGTGTGTGTGGGCATGTTTTTGTGACATATCAGGACACAACTCTGTATAATGACATGGGTATGACACAGGTATTACAAGGAGAGGGTGATTTATGAGGACATAACCCATGTCCCCATTTTTCAAAACGCTTATAAATCATACAGTTTTTTTGAGAAAGTAAAAATGCACTAAGTTTCCTGTGAGGGTTAGGTGTAGGGGTAGGGTTGGTGAATGGCGATAGAATATACAGTTTCTACATTATAAAAACCATTACGCCTATGGGATGTCCCCACTTTTCACAAAAACAAACGTGTGTGTGTGTGTGTGTGTGTGTGTGTGCGTGTGTGTGTGTGTGTGCATGCGTGCGGCGGCGCGAACAAGAAATGATCTATCACAACACGTAAGTAACGCATTTAAATCTCTTTCAGAAAAGGTCTATCACAGAGTGTAAGTAACACATTGAAATATTCTGTGCTGTCTCACGCTTGGATGGCTTAAAACACTTTAATATTTAAATAACACGACTTGAACGTGAGAATGATAAACTTTACTGAGGAAGCAGCACTGGTCCAATTGTTCAAATAGGTGATTAGTTAAACACTACGTCCTGTTAACAGCAGAAAAACTAATTGTATTCACAAGTGAACATAAAATATGATACAGACAACTGGTGAACCAGTCAATGGAATACATATGTCTTAACGGTCTGACATAACAATAAAATGTGACAGGAATAATATTGTATGAAGCGTTGTTTATTCATTACCTGAAAATACTTTTTGGTTTTATTTTTTCAGTTTATTTATGTTTTACAGACTCAAGACTCAAACTCATCTCCTGAGCCACTGCACAAAGGAACAAAAAAGCACAAAGGAACAAAATGTAACCAACACAAATTTGGTACCACATGACAAGACATTTTTTGATACTCAATAGTATTAAGGCAATTCGGTCGGTGCCTTAAAGGTAGCAAGCTCAAAACTAGGCTTGGGTATCGAGTATCGAGTATTGATTGGAACCGGGACTAGCTTTGCGATTTTCCCGATCGTTGAAAAGTTTAAATTTTGATTCCTAGTTTCGATTCCTAGTCCACCGACCGGAAGTAGAAGAAACGGCTGAAGACCAACAAAGAAGCGTACACCGGAAGTGTTGGCATAATCGAGTGAACATGCAGTCTGTCGTCTGTCGTCTCTCTAAAAAAAAAAAAGTAAAAAAAATCATAATAATTAAAAAGTTTATAGAATAAAAATTGATGAAAAAGGTCAGACTATTTCCTTCAGAAAGACCGTTGGTCATTTAAAATATCCTAAACGGTTTTTGACTCTGCCTCCTGAAAGAATTGGAATCGAGAATCGTTACGAAACGGAATCGAAACAAGGAATCGAAATCAGAATCGGAATCATTCAAATTCAAACGATACTCAACCCTACCCAAACCCCAGCCCCAAGGCCCAGTCAGGCAAAAAAAAAAAAAAAGCTTGATAAACTGTGAAACCGCCAGAATCGTAAAAAATTTACAGATTTTTGGTCAAACCACCCAGCACTGCCTAACACACTCGATTGTTGCAAATAACAGACATCAAACAACATGTTTTCTGTGCATTAGAAAGTGAAACATGTATTAGATGCCATCGAGCTCCAGTACACGAGACATACAGATGGTGTTACCCAAAATCATACATCTTATGAGAGCCGTCTTCAGCCACAACCTCTTTCCGCAAAAGACAATAACGTGACAAAATAATTACCAATACAAGTATGACCAACACAAAAACCACCCACTACATGCCAAAACAAGAGCACTCAATTATTTAAAATACTTCCAGCATCCATCTTCTTTTTGTGGTTTGAGACAAGCATTCAACGCTGTAGTGATTTCCCAAAGGTCTGGAAGTCTAGCTACATTCAGAGGAATACAAAGCAGGTCTCCGAGGATTGTTCGTAAAGCATATTCGCTCGCTTAAGAACACCACCCTTACTAAAGGCATATACCCCGAACAAGTTTTATTCAAACATGTTGCTGCTGATACAGTCAGTGGCGCTTTCAATTAGCACTTCAGAAAGTAGTAGCACTACTTGAGCAGTGTGAAGAGACTAGAAACTCCCACTTTCACAAAAGCACCTTAACTCTAGGATAACAAACATAAAAAATAAAAAAAGAAAGGTTTATTCTTCCTCTCATCTCCAGCTGGTGTCTGCATTACAAAGCGACACTGGCCATGAAGACAGAGGACAAAGCTACAGAGCTGGCCTGTATATTTTGCAGTTGTTGTTTCTAATTAGCTGTCTGTGAAGAGAGTAGAGAGGACAGCACTCCCTAAAGCAACTTCACATGACTTGAAGGATCTCTGTGAAGGAGCACCATTCAAGTGCCCAAGATGTCTCAAGATGATTAGCCTAAAATGATGAAGTCTG
Source organism: Carassius auratus (assembly GCF_003368295.1). Taxonomy (NCBI): domain Eukaryota; kingdom Metazoa; phylum Chordata; class Actinopteri; order Cypriniformes; family Cyprinidae; genus Carassius; species Carassius auratus. Next base: position 17,739,096 of record NC_039277.1, on the reverse strand, counting down.
TAATAATAATAATATCTGATCCTTCCCATCATGCACAGCGAGTCTGCTCTCAAATTCTAAGTGTGGCCCTGGGATGAAGATCTTCAATGATTTATTATGCTGTCAAAATCCATCAGTCGTCTCCAGCTCAACATATTACTGAAACTCTAGAGGAAATTATTCGGTGTGGTGCGAGCCAACATCATACTGCAAAATTACAGAGGAGCAGTCGTGTAGATAATGCTCAGGAGGTAAAAAGAGTTGTTTTTTTCAGTATAGGTACAGTGTTATGGAGAGCAAAGCCATTGTTACCTGTCATATCAAGATGCAGCCATTACCTTTTCCCTGTTTACAGCTTTTTGTACATCAGTTTCCCACTCTACAGAGAACTAACTGTACGTCATCTTCAGGATCTGACCCAGTTTAGCTCAGTGAAGTAACACTTGTTAACTTTCCCTTTATACAATTCAAAGAGTGTGCATAAATCCAAAGAGAAGCTCAGTTAAAACCATGTGGGGATGTGAAGCTGGTTATTCGGTTACAGTGACCAGGTTATTGCAGCACGAGAATTTCCCTTGAGAGTCATCCTGTGCTCTGGTCAATAAATTGACACACAGGCCTACGGGCTTAATATCTTGCGTGCCACCTTCCATCACGAGGGTTATGCATTTAAAATTCGCTCAAGAAAACCATAGAGCGTAAGACAATTAAATGCTGCGAAATTGAGAACTTCTGCTAGAACTTAACAATAAGAATGCTCTGCAAGCCCAAGGCCAGTGTAAGAGTGTTTTGTATTGTATCTTGTAATAGACCCTTTTCACAAGACTGTGATGACGCGTTTCAACGCTCATCAGCATCATAAATCCTGTACATATATAACACTGTACTTTGTATTATATCGCCTTTGCATCAAATTACAAAAAAAATGCAATATAAATAAAAATGCATTGCCAAAGATAAAAATTGACTGAGATGGCATTTTGTGCCAAAAGTGAGGCAAGTGAAAACATTTACAGGGCAATTAAAATCATGAACTACAGAAGAAGAAAAAAACCTGTCAAATATGACTTTTGGAAAGTGCACCAACTGAACATAAAATGACAGTAATGAATGATGCCAGCTTCTTACAAAATGTCAACAATTTCAAACACTCCTTGATGGAATTTCTCACCAGCGACTTTCCAGTAGACGGAAATGTGCATCATTCAGAGTTAGGGTAGAAACACAGCCATATCTTTGCTGCAAATGAGACAACCATTCATGCGGATGACTAGGCCTATAGAGTACAGACTGTGTAACTGGAGGTGCCCTTGACCCTGATGAGTCACGTGATGTTGTCACACAATGCTCATAAATCTGATAAGGTTTCATTTCATAGCTAGAAGTTAAGGTAAGTGGCTGGGTATAACGGTCAAAGGGTTGTGCACCCTAATGAAGATGACAACTCGAGGTTATGAATCTGACAATCTCCCTAAACACAACAATCAACCCTAGAACAAGCCAATGAAAAATGAGTTCCACTCTCTAATTACCCTCCATTTAACATGTCATAAATTTGACCAAACTGTACAAAATCCAAACCAATAGGTGACAGACCCGGCTGTCAACTCCTTGGGAGTTGTGTCTTGTTCTACCGTCTAAATAATTGCCTATCCATCCATCCATCTATCCCTCTGGATTAGCCCAGCAATGAGCTCTATGGGCTGCACTCAGGGTATGAAACTCACTCTGTCATTATTCCTTATGAGCAATATACTGGGAGATGAGGGCAGCCTGCCCCGAAGAACCCATAGGACAAGTGTTCTCTGAATTTAAGATTAAAAATCAACATCTGCATGACTCCCTACTGAGTCCATCAATATATGATGAAACAAACTCCAGAGAAAAAAGAACAAAAAAACATCTTGAGTCGGAAATACTGTGTAATCAGTGACAGAAAAATCAAGACGATTGTACCAATGGCAACTGAGTAGGCAATAAACACTTTCCATGCATTTTTCTTCATCCATGTATGGGAATGAGAGGACGTGGTTAGAGGTTATGTGAGAAAGACACTTTGGCACATTAATTATGTCTGTAAGTGGAGAGGTTTGTCCTCTTGAGCACAATTCAAGGTGGAACAACATCTATGATTTATGATCAGCAAAGCAGAACAGTGCAACAAAATGCAACTCTGAGACTGTCAATGACTGCTGGCATCACTGTAATATAAACGTGTCTATTGATTGGTGCAGTCTAATGAATTTAGAAACCATTCAGACAGCCAAATAACTTTTAATATTATGTCAAAATTAGAATAAGTCATATAGAATAATAATTCAATCATATATTCAAAATGTATAAATAAAAAACATACCAGTCAAACTCAAACAGCCACATGATAACTGCTTAAACACCCATAAGCTTCATAAACGCACTTGCCACCAGCGTTAGATAATAAAATAAATAAATAAATAAAATCGTCGCCAGACACTCTAAAAGAAATACAGAAACTTTAAATTATGATTACAATATATATATATATATATATATATATATATATATATATATATATATATATATATATATATATATATATAAAACGTTATATATATACACATTTATGCATTTATATACTAGCAGTCGTTTTTTTTTTTATTAGAGATTTAATCTGTACTCTAATTATATACTAATAATGAAATAATTATATGCATAAAACAATGCCATGCACGAGGAGTCTTGTGCATAACAAAGAAACTACACGCGCTTTAAGTCACTATTACTTTTAATGAACTCCACCGACTTTCAAGTTCATTCTTAACCAAAACAGACCAATTTTTCTCCGGAGATGAACTGATCTACACAAAGAAAGTGCACTTCGCAAAAGCCACTTCACACACCCATCTATCCCTCAAAGACGAAGAGGACAGATCCTACCGTCTAAATCCCTGAAAAGACGACGGCCACGACATCCGCGATTTCTTCAGCCCCGGTCGGTGACCCGTATCCACTGCGTAGGTTCGGTCCATTTTCCCCCGGTGCTTTCAGGTAAGCTATCTATCGATGTGTGTGAGAATATCCCGCTTGTTTCCCCCTCTCGCTCTCGCTCTCGCTCTCTCTCTCTCTCCACTCGATGTGTGCTGAGAGTTTCTGAGCAAGAGACGGTGAGGAGGGCGGCTGCTGCCTCCGCAAATGTTCAGGAGGAGCGCGCGCATCATTGTCACACACTGATGCTGCCGGTCACTTTCCCGCTCAGCAGGAATGACCGTTATTTTAAACTGTCAAACTGACTGGGGAAAAGCGACTCACAAAACACTTTAAATGCTATTAATCAGGTCTGTATTATAGGCCTAAATGGACAAAATATTGATGACTCATCTTAACTTATGCATATAAACGTTTTTGTCCAATAAAATGGTAAAATATAATTATTTTTAATTAGAGGAACAAATGCGAAACCATCTTTAAAATGTTTTTGCTGTAGCTCTAGTATCACTGTTGAAGAATAATTAGATGGTGAAGTGGATTTATTTATTGTAGAGGTAATGAAAGTTATCATGTGCATTGTAATGTTCAGAGTGGATGTCATAAAGATTTTAAAACGAGTGGTTCATTTATAAATTCATACAACTTCACCTTCATACTGTGGAAATACAAACGGAAGACTGAGACATTTGGTTTTTAGACTATACAAATCAACATGTCTCATCTCAACTTTCTATTTCAATAGAAAAATATATTAAAACAGAAAAGAAAACTGCTGTTTCATGGCGCTATTAACCCATGTTTTACGCCAACTTTGTGCGTGGGTGCTTCAAACTAAATTTTCCTTGCAAATTGAAGTTTACTCTAGGCTGACTGATTTTCATAAGTTGGTACGCTCCATGATTGAACTGAGTAGTAGATGTAGGTCTGAAAGAGCAAATCAAAGTGGCTATTGGTTTAACGTTTGTGTGCGGTTTGTGCTCTGTGAGATTGGGAAGACAGAAAATTGAATTTTTTTTTTGCAGGGATGAATCTGCATATGTGAGTCAGACAAGTAACCTTTCAAGGGAATAAAAAAAGCTACATTAAATTTGATGCCACTAAGGTACGGGTTTTGTCAATGATACTGCTAATCCAAACAGATGTTTTGTGGTTTGTGGTAAATAGTGTTGTGCATCAGGTCAAAGATTCATAAACTGACCTTTTTCTTTGAACTCACCAAAAGACACGTCTCTGGAATTTCATGTTTATGGAGTGGGGTAGACCAGTACAAATGTGTCAGGGTGATTGACTAGTCACCTAACCAGGTCAGGAGGCAGCTGAACATGACCCTATAGCATCTACATGGCTGTCTAAGATCGACAGCTTACTCATTCAATTTCTGCACATCCCTTATACTGAACAAAACCATGAATAATGTGTGTCATTGGAGAACATGCAAATGCATAGCAATGGTTTATGTCACATAACACATAGAATAAAACTGAGAAAAATCTTTTTTTTATATACTTTACATTGAGTGTGACGCATGATCTATTTATTACATGTCAAAGCATGCACAAACTTCTAAAAGAATCCCAGATGTATTTACATATCAAGGGCCAGAATATGACTCACCAGACACATAAAAATTGTATTCCGGTCCACAGCTGATGCAGGCTGCTGATATTGCCACTCCAGCACAGCATGGTTTCAGAAAGAGACAAATTCCTATTTTCATATGAACGTATGAACCTTTTCTGACTTTGGATATGCCAAGCTGTATCTGGAACCCCACCAAAAATCTTTTAAGGTCAGCCATAATGGCAGATGTTTAGGATACGTAATGTGATGTTTTTTAGACTTGAAAGCACACAGTTTATCAGTATCAGTGTTGAAGCGGTTTAAACTGTCATAGTGATTTTTATGTTACATTTAAACTGGATGTCTGTGATTCAGAACCTGACAGGAAATTACTTTCTCATTCCCAACAATGTAGAGAGGTCTAACCGTGTTTTCTCTGCGGGGGAACGTAAGAAAAGCTCTTTTTTTTTTTTTTTTATAAATCTGTCCTTGGTTCTAAGCAGCACTTCCATCTTTTCATCTAACCTTGTAAACTATTAGACGTTAATGGAAGGAGATTGTACCCAGTCAATAAGCTTTGATTGAATCCTTTCACACTAAAACACTACATCAGTTAACAACTAGTTTGGTCTAAAAATAAAATGTAGCTCCAAGATGACGCAGCTTTTCAGTGAATAGCCACAGGGAGAAATTGATTGTGAATGGCTGGGTACCACTGATTTCTGTGTTATAGAATAAAGCCATATTTGACACATGCTTGCATTTATGCTGCCAGCTCATGTAGAATGTCAGTTGTTTGTTAATTCTACTCAAAACATGTAGAATCTTTAAAATGCAAGAACATGCTCTACAAACATGAAGTCACCACAGCTGAAATATTCATGATGCTGATGCAACATTGGCTTGATAAAATCTGTACAGTAGTACTGTATGTGATACTTCACAGTCTCCGACTTCTAAAAATGCCTAAGCATCACAGTCTGACGTCCTGGGGCTATTGTTTCTTCCAGTCAGGCTACCAAAATGTACACCAGTCTCTCTTAAATATGGGGTTACCTCGGGCACTTAAAAAGTCTTAATTATAATTTCAAGAGGTCTTACATTTGGGGAGGGAAAGACAAGAATATTTAAACTTCAAAAGGCTATGATTTAATTGAATAAATATGAGCGCTGCACATTTCAAAGTCCAAATGCAGGGCGGTTTTTGACATTTTTTTTTTTTATGTATCTCTGATAATAATACAGCTTCTGAATATTGCTTACAAATTTGAAGGCTTCTTATTGTTTAAAATACAAGCATAAATTATGAAGAGCTTACCTGTACAACCTACAGTACTTAACTATGCCATGACATATGTGAAATGGTGCAACCAAATTAAGTTACAAACTAACAAGTAGCTACTAAGGCCCATAGTGTAAACTTTACATCCCAGTTAGAGTAAGACTATAAAAACACCAATGCAACCTTACCCTGAGTATTGGGAGTAGGCATTTTTGCCTCTAAGCAACCACCCACAAAGTTCTGCGCAGGCAAACAACACTCATGTTGTCTTCAATAAATTTGAAAATCAAGTGTGAAATAGTATCGCCTAACTGTGAGGACAACAAAATGTTAGACAGAAGAACATTCACAGAGAAATGCCATTGTATATTGCTGTGGATACCTTATAAGAAACTGATCTTAAGCCACAAATTCTCTTTCATCCTTCTGCTTGCAGCCCTGGAGAGACACCCTTCAGCTGTGCCTCTTTAAAGAGTCCATCAAAGAAGGAGCAGGCTGCATGGATGATAAGTGATGGAAACACAGCGATAGGGTAACACTGGACAAAATGTCAAAGTGCATTCTAATCTAGGCCTCCCACCAAAGAACTTCTCAGTCTAAACAGGATTTGAGGAGCTAGTAGTGAAGCCAATCTTTGCCCAAGCCTAAGCAGTCGATTTTATCGCCATGCCCACTTCATTCTTACATTTCTATCACTGGCAATGACGAAATGCCACTGCTGAGAAATATCTGAGTGTTTTTACAAAGACTCCCACAATGTTTTCTTCACAAGTGACCTTGTGGGATGAAAAAATAAAATGTGGTACATTAGAGATGATACGATTTACAACCAATTATTTTTATATTATGACAGACAGCCAATATAATTCCTGATTCTAAAAAAGCAATACAGTTAGAATAAAAACACTGCAATCAGAATTTACTTGTTGCAGGAGAAAGAGTTTGGTATTTTTTAGAAATGTGGGATTTTCTTTGAGCGCCAACTTTCCAGTTTGGGGAAATCAATTTAAGTATTATGCTAAAGTAAATCACAATTTGTCATAATTTAGTAGCAATTGAGATTCTTGTCTTAATTTATTTTGCATGCATTTTGTGTAGTGTTGAAGAAAATACATTTTCATAGTCCCCTTTAGAAATTCTATTGAGCATAAGTAACTTTGCAACTACAACTAACTCTCATTTGAGTATTGGTAGACTGTTATGTTAGGTTCATGGTTAGTAGAATAAGTTAAACAGAAAAAATTATGTGGGCACATTGATATTACAGCCCGAAACACCATTTTGCACCTTAATAGTACTACTCTAGTTGTGTTTATGAGATGACAAGTATGTGCAACAAAACTATTTTTGATCCTCCTCTATGGCGGCATGTGCATCCTTTGATCTTAAAACTCATCTTTGCCAGTAAGTGTACAGAGAAAGAAGTATTAAAATATATATTTTAACACATTTCAAGTAGTAATTGCATCATCCAAACTCATCCGCATTCCACTTACAGATTAAAAACAGCATTATATGATCATTGCGGTCACTGATAATGTCCATACAGTATTTTATGCATCCACACAAAAGGCTGTTTTGCTCACCTGCAGGTGTCAGCAGATGTGATGGCGATGAGTGGGGGGTTGTGCAGTGCCAGGGTGGTGGGACGGGCGATCAGCTCAGTCTCTTTGCTGTTCCAGTCATGTTGCTCAGCTTGCCGGAAGACCAATGGGGGAAGTTGCAGGGTCCGACTTGAACGTCTGCGCACTTGGAAGAGCTCCATGCCTGGAGCGACTCCTTCATCTGCTTCTAGGTACTCTGGGGACCTATCACACACCTGGCACAACAACAAAAAAAGTTTTTTATAGTGTTCGGCCTTTCACAGACCTGTGCGGAAAAGATAATGCACTAACTGGGCAGGCTGTGTTGATAGTTTGAGTAGTATTCATATAAATGCAGAGGGGCAGGAAACTACACACAAACACTCGCCAGATCAACCAGTTGTCAGAGTACCAAATCAAGCAGGGTAAATAAAATGAGGAAAGATACATGCAATGCATCAGTCTGCTTCATGTTGTTTTTTCTGAGATATTTTAGTTTCTACTCACTGAAATGTTTCAGAATCTCTCAAAATGAGCTCTATGAAGAGGTTTTATCAAATCTTCACATTTCATCTTTAATGTGATCAAAATCAAAAGGAGAAAAAAATCTAAACAAATAATAAGACCAATAGCACATTTTCCCCCAAATTACCAGATGGTGTCTGAATCTATTATTCTCATTTGTGATTCTCATTACTGTAATACTGTATTGTTTATTTTTTTACTATAAAATGAACTAAATATTTAACTAAACAAAAAGCAGTACAATGATGTAGATATTATAATAAATATTGGCCTAAAATCAGATTTTGGGTTAAAATATAACCTGGATTTGTTCTTGACAGACTTCATTAGATTCATCCTATAAATAGATTTGTAGAAAATGAGTGGTTATATAGAGGCACCCTGAGATGAATTTCCAAATTAAGTAAATTAATTTCTTTAAAGAGTATGTCAAACCTCTTGGGACTCTTGGGGCTATGAATCAGTCTGAAGGTAATCTGCCTAATCCTTTTTTGTATGTGAAAAAAAAAACATGCTGAAGTGTGCAACAAATAAAATTTTCATTTAGTTATTCTATCATATTTTGGTACCACACTTCCCGTCTCATTTTTAAGCCACATTTAATATTTTTCCCATGAGAGAGGCACTTAGTTTAGCTTTCTAAACAGTCTTTCGTGGTGTCCCAAAATGAGCTTGGCAAAAAAAGACATTGCCCATAAAGCTTGTGTTTTCTGGGCTTACAGTCATTAATTATTAAGATTTCAAATGTTCTGTCATGCATCATTATTTATGGAACAATTAACCATCACAATTCTCCAAAATAAAATCAAAGAATGTGCTCTCTTTAGAAGCAATATAGTAACAAAGGAGGCCAAGAAGACAGCGACTGACAGTAAGGAGGAGAAAAGTAAAAAACAAAAAACAAAACAAAAACATAATATTCACATACAATATATACAGTACACTACACTTAATTCCCCTGGATAAACTCTATGATGCCCACAAACTTCTCTGGAGATTCGCCTAATAGGCTGTGTTTACATTACTAGAGCTATTTTCCAATGCAGGGAACTGGTATGTGTGCAGCATCCGTTCACTCTGCGTGGGTCCTATAGGGACTGCTGAACTGTGTTGCAAAGAGATGGAAAGAACGCTGTCAGAGGAAAGGTAACAAAGCCTTTATGTGTCGACGTGTTTTCCTTTTCCCAGGCTGCTACTTTATTAGCACAAGTAGTTAGACACAAAACTTATAAAGAGAGAGGTTTCCGTGGAAAAGAAGACAGCGTCATTAATTTGCATTTTGCATGGCTTCATTTGCCCATGTGTTACAAAATAAAAGTGCAAGTAAAACTTATTTCAAGCTCTCGTTCTCTCTCTATAAACTGGGCCAATAACTTAAAGCATTCATCATGAATGCATGTACACAAAAAGTATCAAAACAGCTATCAAATTAAAACTCACCTCTATTTTCCCTTTTTGCAATAAGCCCCTAATGCACAATTCATTATTTTATGAGTAGTTTGACTCATCTACTGAAGCCTGTGGGCATGTTGAAAGCTGCGGCCCCCAGCACAAAGCATCAAGGGCTTCATTTATAGTCTCAGCAACATCTCACACCGAAGGCACATAAAATGCATCCATGTGACTAAACAAGGGGACAGAATTAGCGAAAGAAGCGTGGTTGGTTGGCTGTCTGGAGACAGACGCCACAATATCATGAAAATTGCAGAAACACAATAAGATGATGTTCAGCATGATTATAGAGTCAGAGTCACATCAAGGGGGGCGGGTGGGAGACAGGGGGGTTTAAAATAGTCTTTCAAATCGGCTGTGGAGATGCAGATCACAGCGATGGTTTGAATGGTCCGGTGCACAGCGGAACAAAAGGAGTGAACCCTTCACCTGCGGCTCATGGCAGAACGCGGCACTTTGTTCGGTGAGAAAACAGAGAAAGGGGAATGTGAGGCTAATTTAAACTATTTGCCAGTTGCATTCTGGGGAAAAAAGGGAGGCAGAGGTTATCGGTTGGGTGTGGGCTTGAACGGTTTGAACATCTTCCTCTGGACAATGGAGCATGAGTCATGCTTGAGAGCTACTGAAAGCTAGATTGACTGAAAGGCCTAAAAACAACCAGAACTGATCGATAGACGTTTATAAAAACAGATCTGAGTTGGCAGTGTTCAGAGCTGGAAAATACTTTTAAACGAATTCTATATTAATATAGAATAACACAAGCCAGTCAACTATTTTACATGGTGGAATCAAATTTGAAATTCAATTTTAATTATGATATTAATTTTAATAATAATATATTAAAGATTAGCTAATCATCATGCTTAAAGGGATAAGTGATTTCTTATAGCATATTACTTTAAAAATGTAACAGTGGGTTTATATTATACATACATATTAGGGTTGGCACGGTTCGGTTTGTTTCACGGTTTTAGATTCACGGTTTTCGGTATGGTTCGGTATGTGCTATGTTTATGGAAAAACTATACTTTCTATAAAAAAAAAGAATAAGAATATTATATCCAACTACAGGGAACAGCACAAATAAATAAAATAAAGTTAAGATACAAACAATAAACAGTGATTTTCTTTTTTTCTTTGTAATTTTTTTTTTTAAGTTTTTAGGTACAGAAATTAAAAAGTATTCAAATGTAAAAGAGCATTGCATGTTGGACTGCATAAATTAAAGATGCTACTTTATTAAAGTTACAAAAGCTTTTAAATCAAGAGCAGTGAGATATTTCTTTGTTGTTGCTGTTCGATTAATATAAAGACTGTCACTTTAAGAGAATGCACTGATACAGTAGGCATAGGTTCAGCCGGCTATGTCTGCTCTAGGATACTTACCAAGACAGGAATTTTCACATATGTTTTGTCTCAATTTGTCAATTTAAACAGAGAAAGAGCAGAGAGATCTTAATATTTGCACGTGTTCTGAGCAGGTTCTGAGGCGCGGCTATGCGTGCTTTGGAAGTTGGGATGAGCGCATGTACACATCTTCTCACTGCGCGCGAGCTCGCGTCCTCTGTCTTTTAAATTTTTAAACTGACAAAGCTTAAATGAGTCTAGTTTAAACATACCAACGTGTGCTCTTCAGATCTCATCTGTGCACGCGCTCGCTATCAGCACCTGGATAATGACGGAATGAATAACTGCTCATATTCCAGCATGCAGCATTCACATTGATCAAGAGTGAGTGATTTGACCAGGGTTTTTTTTCTTTTTTTTTCTCATCGCTGTTATTGTAATGTATGGGAATCCAGAATGCACATGCATCAACAGAAACATATATTAGCTGAACCCTGTTTGTTTTACGTGTTATTTATACCAAACCATATTACAGATGCTTTGTCAGATTTAAGTTTAACCGCGGTCCCAGCGCGTGCTGAACCGTGTGTGGTGAACCGAACGGTTCGGGTTTTTTTCAGCGAACCGTGCCACCCCAATACATATACACCACGATTTGAAAATTCGGAGTCAGTAAATTTGTATATATTTAGGATATATTCTGTCTGTAGGATATATGCAGGAAGGATACATTAAACTGATAAAAAGTGACATTAAAAACTTCTAAATTCTAAATGATAAAATAACGGTTTCAAATAAAGTTATTTTGAATTTTATATTCAAAGAATCCTGGAAAATTATGATAATAATAATAAGAAATGTTTCTTGAGCAGCAAATCTGCATATTAGAATGATTTCTGAAGATCATGTGACACTGAAGACTGGAGGAATGATGCTCAAAATACAGCTTTGATCACAGGAATAAAATATGTTTTACAATATTTTCAAATAGAAAATAGCTATTTTAAATTGTAATAATATTTCAAAACTTTACTGTTTTTCTTTACTGTTCTTTTGCTGTTTAATCAAATAAGAGTCTTCTTTGAACAATATGAAAAATTCTTACTAACTTAACTTTTGAATGGTATTGTATAAATACACTTTTAAAATGGCTAAATTATTCTTATTCTTCTTCTTATTATTATTATAAATATTAGTTCATATTCAGTGTATGATGGGATGCAACAAAAATGCTTTTTCCTGCTTGAAATGATAATGATCCCAACTGGCCCAGATGGTAAATTAATCATAGGTGTTCTGTTGCTCTCTGCAGATGTTAAGGCTCCTGAATTTGCTTGCAGTGGGTGAACATGGCCATCTCCATCACTGGAGGATGAGCTAAAATATTCATGTCATTTCACAGTAGCTGAAATAGTTCACAGTCACTGGCTGTATATATGAAAAGAGCCAGTCAAGTCACCCAAAGAGACCAAGACTGTTCTCTTTACTCCAAACGGCCTTGACTCACTCAATAGGAATGTGAGGCAAATGTTGTTTTGTGCAAATATCACATCTAATTGTGTGTGTGTGTGTGTGTGTATACACAATTTACGCCATTTGTCCTTCACAAACACAGCCTTATCCCTCAATGTTATTTATCCCTTCCTGGATGGCCTGACAGTATTTCAGAAAGTGAAAAAAATCAGGAAACATCCATCCAATATGTGAAGTATTATAGGGTTCAGGAAATAAATCAGCTGTTTTATCACTCATCTGTCAGTCGAGGTATCCCAGGAGTTACAGGAGCCCGTGTGCAGCGGGAGAGATCGGATCAGCGCAGTACAGCTGTATACCATCCAAAAGCTGTTCCTGGTAATAACTAAGAAGCCATTTACAACAATAATTTGGCAGATCAGACAGCATGAGTTATGTTTTGGCTTTTACTAAGTCCAAACCTTCTCTTAGATGCCTCGATTGTCTCTTTAGAGAAGAATCATATAATTTTCTCGAAAAAAGCATTTTTATTACTTTTAAAGTCAACGTGAAATATTATTTGCAACTCTTTTACTTGTGTTATATGCCATAAATTCCAGTAAGAAAGAATATTAGTTGGAAAAAAAGCTGGTGCTTTTTTGGTCATTCAATTAATTTTGTCATTGGAGTTTCTGAGAAAAAAAAGGCGGGGGGGAAACTAACAAAAAAAATCTTACTGACCCCAAACTTTTGAAAAGTAGTGTATAATTCTTTAAGATAATATTGTGAATTTGAATGATGAACGTACACATTTCTAAATTTAAAATGCATTTTGATATTTTTGTGAGACATGAAATGAAAAAATGCCAGGGTGGTGTAAAACATAAAATATGTTTGAATTCTTTGAAAATTGTGGTAACTCAAGGATATATTCAAGGTGTGATGCAAAGATGGACTTTTGGAATTCAAGCAATGCTGTGCCCTGAATGACTGCATCAAACAAACGAAGCAGAAGAAATGCCACCATTGACAGCGCCTGCTCAGAATGCCATACCTTCACATCTAATAGATGGATTCCCTGAAGATGGATTCCTACTGTAAATTTCCATAGTTACATTTGTAGAGACAATACTGATGGTATTGGAGCAGCAGTGATGATCATCACAGGAGCTCGCAGTGCATGTACAGGCACGACAACTGAGAAACGCAGTTCTTTTTTGCAAATGTATGTAAGACTCGTGTGTAAGAAATGTAAATCTCGCTCTCTCTGCTCTCACCAAAGCCGCTGCGAGTCATGCTAGAGTTTACGGCACGTCAAAAACAGGTATGCTGTGCATCCATTGAGATGATGAACTGAAAAAAGCATAGATCGCTTGACGGAGAGTGATACTCGGAATCACTAAGTGTGTTCGGCAAGTGAAAATATATCTGAGCTAAACTTACTCGTAGCCTCCAATCTACACACTGGCGAGTAAAGTCTGAGAATTTATTAGCCATTGGCTAATATTAGACATCATATATTCACCCAGAGTGAAGATTTAGTCACATATGCATACATATTCGTTGGAATAACTAATAAATTGTGCATAATAAAACCAGGAATATGTTCTGAAAAAGCAATAACTCATGTTGACTTTATTGATTCACAATATAATACAGGTGTCATTTGGGTCCGTGTTATTCAAGTTTCATTGATCCAACTCTGTATTTTCCCTTGGGAATCACATTCTTGAACACATCCATGATGAAGACCTTAAAAACCACAAGGGGTGGCAGAGTATCTTCTGACAAAAGACAAATAACCTCAAGTTCTCCCTCTCATCAGTTGCAATGATCACTCTCCGTGTTGCTTCTGCAGCTCCTGCGACCTATGGATTCCCGCTTGAATTGCAATTAAGCACCCCATCAGTCTTTCAGAGGAAGCTTTGATGTCGTATATGTAGTTTATCTTAAAGAATCAATCAGAATAGCAAGGTGAATGAATTTCCCCCAAAAATGAAGAATGGTAATCAGTGCATCACGATGATTTTGATAATCGCATTCTGATGTTGCTTACTCACGCTTAAAAATGCGCTCATCATGACTTGAACGTGAAATCCTATTATGCAAATGTGTTGCATTGCCGCCTCCCATTAGGTGCTGTGTGACCATTAGGATATTTTATCATTCAGCCCTCCTGCTTGACAGAGACTAAAACTTTCTGGCCCAAAAACATTTCTTACCTCCAAGCAGTCCAAGTGATAAATGGATTTGCCAGTACCGATTTAAACATGAAATGGGAAACGAAACAATAATGGCTTTGCGATTGGAGTCTGCGTCAGAGGAAATGATCACTATAAACTATTGAGATTTAATTCTTATATCAAGGAAATGTGACCTTATTCATAATCTAAGGCAGTCTAAGAAGAGAAAAGAGAGATATTCACTGACTGTCATAACAAACCGGCTTGTGTTTCTATTTATTTAGACCAGTGTAATTATTGCAGGGAATATTCGCATAGCAAGAAAAATTAGATTTTATACTAGGTTGTTGTGAATGGTTGCAACGTGGTTGCTAAGATGATCAACAAAACACATAACGATTTGTGGGGTGTAACAATACACTGATATGGAACTATACATCACTTTGACAATTAACGATATGATGCATCAATTTATATCTATCTTAATATATCTATATATAGAGAGAGAGCCTAAAAGCCCCATATGAGAATAAAAATCAAGAATTTGAAACAGTGCAACTGTTTCCAATATAACCAAATTTTGTTGTGTACATTCTAATGCATTTTAGAAGCCACAATTTATTTTACAAGCCAAAGATGTGCTGTCATCTGGCGACTGATGATCTCCTGTGCAACTTGATTTATTTATATATTTTGATGACTTTATTTTTCTATATTAAAGTCGACATGAAAAGGAAGTTGTGATCATCTCTTTGTCCCTATTGTAATGTATATCCACGTTAAATGTCTTCTTGAACAAGAAAAAAAATGTAGCGTAGTATTTAATTTGGTTAATTTGTGTACGGATAAATCATTAGTAAACACTGCAATATTCCATCCAAAATTTCATTGATATTTAAAAAACTTGATGTTGAAGTCCCAACCGGGATACAGGATTTGCACTTTTTCAATTAAATGCTCAGATTATATTTTGGTTGCATTTGTGAGTTAATAAAAAAGTGGCTGATTGTATAAAATAGGCCCAGAATATCAGTATATCAATCACAGCACCCTGAATCTACTCAAATTGCAATCGTATCACAGCATGTTTCGAGGTATGAGCAAATACTGTTTCGCTAGGAATAAATGTCAGACCGTATCATGCCAAAACGTTCTATTTACAGCCCTAATGATTTGAGGAATCATTCATGTCTACAGCACAAACACAGCAGGATGAGCTACACACAAGTTTGTTCTGCACCCATTTCCTCCATCATTCTCTACAAATATCGTCTAATGGCTCTTTCCGGCCATTTAAGACCCATTAAATCTCTAGCACCCATTTCTAAAATGGTATAATTTAAGCCTGCAGTACTTTTTCATACACATTTCCAACAAACAACCTTAAGACCTCCATGTCATAGAGAAAGCACACTTGAGTCTTTTTCCATTAGCTCAGGATTGGCTCCAAAAGCGTCGCTCTCGATACATAACGTCATATGTCCCAGGATGCACAGCTATAATCCCAGGCAACCCCATCAGAGAGAGGACTGCAACAAGTGCCGTAAGAAGGTTGTTGGTTCTGTGTTTGGAGCAGTAGCTCTGTCTAAGGCTAAGCCCTCACAGTTGCGTTATATTTTTAGACATGTGAGGCAAAAAAAAAAAAGCCCAACAGACTCAGAGTAACTGTCAGCTGGAATAAGAGATACAGCTCCACCCTACAGCGATTCTGCAAAGCTGGCATTAACATTTTAATTGCATAAAATAAGCCAGTGTAACAGAGTTGAGCGATTGCAGACTATTCTGATAAAGCAACAAACATTCCCCCTGTCAATATTACTGTGCAACTGTGCCATGCTTGTAATGATAGCTTAAACAATCACCAATCATTTAAATATACTGTAATATTGCTGTAAGATTCTTTGGGGCCTAATGGATCAGTGCAATGAATAAAACTCCATAATAATGTAAAATTCATGAGTACTTTTCAAATCGCATCATCTGCTCTAACCCTTGAAAGAAGAAGTGTTTAAAAAGGGTCATATCTTGGAAAACAAGAATATTTTGCACTTTTCAAATAAACGACTTTAATATGCTGTGAAGACATAGTCACATTGATAACAGTACTCTTTCTTCAGACTGTTTATGTAAAACTAAGCAAGCAACTTGACACACAATGAGCGGCATTGTGACCAGCTGTGTATACGGATGGTAAGCAATAAAAACAGATATAACAAGACAACTTTAATTCTAAAGAAAAACAAAAATAAAATTCTGCAAATGATTAGTATAGGGGCCCATTTATAGACCTGAAATGAATGGAGTTGCAGTGGTCAATGGGACGTGTGTGTGAACCATGAGAGAGATTAGCTGAAGCTCTCAGGCCTGAGTGAATCTTTTACACATCTCACTCAATAGAGCATGACACTGTGAATCCACAACAGCAGAACGCATGGTCAGCCCTGCCGCCCTTCTAAGGTAGTGACTCATGATTCTGCAGTAAAAGTCTATTGCATAAAGGTTGCTCTTTCATAGCTCAGGGGGATTTCAAGCTATCATGGATTCATCAGTGGGTTTGGCTAATGCAAATGTCACTACTATTGCTCAAACATGCATACATGAATGAGTGAGAGATTTTCATTTATGCATTTTAGTAGACTATTTAAACAAAATGTATGTCATTTGTGAAAGTTGCCCTGCAAACCAGTGTTGTAAGACTTTAAATATATATTTTTAAAAAAATTCTTGATGTATTTGTTTCTTACAAACATGCAGCTTTTCACTTTGATAGATTTGATTCATGTGGATTACTTGTGGGTTATTATGATGTATTTATCAACTGTTTGTACTCTCATTCTGACGGCACCCATGCACTGCAGAGGATCCTTTGGTGAGCAAGTGATGTAATGCTCAATTTCTCCATACCTGTTCTGATCAATAAATGCATCAACAAATCTACAGTTAAGTTAATAAACTATATTGCATGCCAGAAGAAACATATAGCATTTGTCATTTGATCGAAGCAATAAGGCACTCGAGGATGCATGTTTAAATCATGTTGTTATGCATAACGAGAAGCAGAGGCTTATTGGTTTATTAAATCAAGCAGCACAGAAATAAATGAGAAAATAATATGCATATAAGTAGCGTCACATAACATACAGAGTCCTTTATTAAAAGAAGAAGGTATTTCCCTGCTGGTCATTTAGATTTCACCTGGATGCTCATTGGATTGGAATAGAGATCATAAATAGTAAATGATCTCTAGAGATTGAAATGGTAAGACTGATATGAGTGTGAAATTCTCAGATTGTTACTGAATAGACAGCAGCTATTAATTCAATTAAATGGTTAATCATTTGAATAATGTATCATGCATTCAGTCCCTAAGCGTGACAGATAAACAGCATGCAGCTGCAGTCAGATTATGCACAACTAACTTCTGGATGATTCTGTTGAGAATCGCAGTGATGCTTGTTTTGTTGAAGGAGTCGTGTTTATTTTATTTTTTTTACAGCATCTAGGATTTATGATGTCAGCAGATAGACAACACTCATTTATTTTACTTGCCTCTCTGCGGATCTGAAAATAGCAAATAAAAAAAGTACATTTTAGGTGCTTGCAATGGACAGAGCCCTTATGTGCCAATCAGTCTCAGTCTTAAAAAACAACTTTCCGAAGGAACCAGAGGTTTAGAAAACTCTCATACGCTTGGTTAAATCCAGGATGTGAAGTGGCATTCTCCAACATTTTATTTTCCTGATATGACAATTTCAGTCAAACAGGACATTCAACTGAAAAAAAAAAAAAACGAAGATTGATTGTGGCCTTCAGGGATTGACTGGATTGTGAAAAATGTCCATCTTGGTGAGTATTCAGGTAAACAGTTTTGGAGCTGAAATAGTTAAGAAAGAAAATGCATGTTGTGTGCTGAATCTGTGCTCTTAAAGAGACAGCAGTGTTATTTTACTTTTGATTATTTCATTTCTGTAGTATTTCTTACCTATACCCAGGGGCGTCGCACCCGTGGGGGATGTGGGTGTTTTAACACCCACACTTTTCCCGGTGAGAGGGTTCGACACCCGCACGTTTTCTGCAGTTTTTCCGCAGTTTTGCACAAACGCCTTACTACAGTCACTCCTCCGTTTCTCTGGCCGCTCTGTGTCTGCGCTCGCCGCGGCTGCCTCCTCCCCCCTCCCTCTCATGACACCTGCTTTGAGCCTGACCGGCTGATGATTGGCTGTTCTGCCTTAAGTCCCGCCTCTCTTGGGGTGTTATTGGTCAGCTCGTGCTGAGGAGGCGGGCACCTAGGCGGGAAGAGTTTGGGAAGATGTTCTGTTATCGTTTTTGTTGACATGTAGAGTGTTTTCGGTATTATATTTCTTTTTTTAGACTAATGCTAATTTATATTATTGGGATATTGTTCAGCAGCTAGCTAAATTCGGTTATGTAACGTTATGTGGCATGCAATGTATAACATAACTGTGATGAAGAAGGCAGGGAATTGCCAAGGAGGCTGGACAAACTGGCATTGTTAAGCAGTGTATTTATGGGTTCATTGCCAGTGCAACTGATTTTGATATTTTGAGCATTGTTTGTTGATTAGCTAAATACTTTTGTGGATACTTACTGAGTGTTTGATTGTAACGTTACCTGTTGAGGACAAAAAAGTGAGAAATGATGACATTGTTTGCCTACCTGTTGAAGAATTATGAAAGAAAAATTTATATTATTTTAATGTTTAAAAACAGTAAATTGTTACATTATTTATACCACCAGAGAAAAAGCTCTGTGTGGGCGTTTTTTTTCTCTCCCCTTTTTCTAAGTTTTTTTTTAAAATGTAGGATCTTTTTTTTTTTCCCCAGCCAAACTTTAAGCCCTGCATTTTGTACCCCTCTGTCACTGTATTCAGCTTTTTTATTTTATTTATTGTTTATAAACAAACCACATCCATCCCCCACACTTTTGAAAAGCTTGCTACGCCCCTGCCTATACCTATACTATAATTAGATCCACCTTCTCTCTTTATTCTATTGTATTTATCTTTGCTTTCATTTCAATTTGTTTGTTTGTTCTATTTTATTACTGACCGTTTATTTTTTCTTTGTTTGTTTTTTGTTAATTCATTTCAAAGTTTCAAATAAAGCCTCCATGTACTGTTTGTAAGCAATTGCAACAAATTACCCAAATTATCAAACATTTATGAGATATTAAAAATATTTATATGTTAGTATATATGGCAGTTTCCCCTGTGAATGAAGTGTCTGCCAACCCTGGTGTTCCAGTGTGCTGGTGATATAACATCGTATTAGGAATCAGCGCTCTCATTACGTAATAAATCATCATTAGCAACAGCTTATAAACAAACCAATTAAGAGGGAAGCCTGGACACTGGTAACACACCCCGGTTATTACGCTGTAAAGTACACTGACATCATGGCTTCTTATTGATTTAACAGACAATTACTAGATACTCATCTGCTGTTTATAGATCCAGATGTGGTGAAGAATAAATCACTAAAATCGGTTATTTGGAGTGCCCAAACAGATATTAGCTACCTATTAAGACTCACCTCTCAAGGGTTCATTAGTAATGGTTCAACAGAGAGGGATTGTCCATGCTAAACGTGTGGCTATAGCTCAATAGTCCTCGTCCTCCAGCACTGGACCGTTTGCTTAATTGGTTTAAAATTGAAGACCACATACAAATGTATGAATAAGGTGTAGGACATAATTGAAGAAAACCAAATGAAAGCAGTCATGCACCTGCTGCACGCTGGTGTTTATTGTCGCTCTGAGCCAGGTCGGCTGAGTTGAATTTATGAGTGTTCTTAAGTAGGTCAAGCTCATCATCGTTTGAAGGTCTGTGAAGAGAGGCGAGTTTCTCCTTGGGGACGCTTATTGTTTGCGCTATTGTTTGTATTTCTGCTGCTCTGCGGCTCTTCAGTCATCTTGTAATAAGCAACTCTATTCAGAGAAACAACGGAAAAATTGGATGCTGCCTGGATTTAATGGTGCAATCAAATAAAAAGCCCTCATGATAATTAGACCGCATTTTCATAAGGCCACCTCGAGTCTATATAATAATGAGTTTGCTAAGAGAAGCTTTACTTCTTATGTTGCTCACACTAGGGTTTTTTACAAAATGAGAAATGAAATGTTCATTTTCTGGTGACTGGACTTAAAGTTTTTGCTTGATGGACCCCAAAAAAAAATATTGCAGGCTGAAAAATTCAGATTTACATTGAAGGAGAGACCTGGGTCATTTCTTGATATGATATCTTTGAGACTTGATAGTGAGTTACTCTGATGTAAACCAGTAAGAAACCACCTAAATGCTGTAACAAGCACCTAAGAACCACTCAGAATGCCCAGGAAACTCAGAAAGTAGCTCTGCTACTAAATTTATACAACATTTATTTTAAAATGACTCTCCCAGTACATCTATGATCAGATGATCAGCTGTTCCTCCAAATCCTCCAATGTTGTTACAGAAAGGGTGAAGCTGATTGGTTGGTTCTTGTCACATGACCTGCTGTGCGCTTGCGACATTCTGAAAAGTTGAGATGTTTTTATCTCGTTGCGGATGGAAAAAACTAGTGCGTTACACCGCATAGTCACGACCACGTCACTATCTGAGCGCGCTTGCCACGCGTCTACATTTGAAATAACCAGCTTGAGAGTGCAAAAGTGATATGATACTATTTAAAACCCTAGAAACACCCAGAACTCCCTTGTAAATGATTAAAAACACCATAGCCACCACTTAACAATTACTAAGAACACCTTAGAAATCAATAGAACACCCAAGCAACTCCTTAAAAACCCTAGCAACAACCTCACATCCACTCCGGATTCCATAGAAACCAACATAACACTTGTGTCACAGCAAAACTAGCGCTGGCTGCAAGCATTGCTGGGGCAACCACTTAAAACACCCTATTATATTAATAATAAATACATTAATAATAATCCTAACTAGAAACCAACAGAACACTCTTTCCACTGCAGAACCAGCCCTGACTGTGAGGTTTGCTGCGACAAGTACCACTCGTAATTTCTTCAAAAAACAAAGAAGTCTACTTGTCCTCTTTTTTCATTTTTTACCCAGATGTAACAGGCAGCACTGTGTGTGAGGAAGCAGTTCTAGAGCTTGTTAAAATGGATCGGTGGTGAAAGAGTCTCATTGATATTGTAAGTGGCAGGGATGGGTGAAGGGTACGCAGTCTGATCCACTATATCTCTGACAGGCCATTGGAGTCTGCAGTGAGTGGGCGCCCGTGTCCCATTACCGCGGCTCGTACACTAGCAGCATGTCATCTAGAGAGCCGTCAGGGCCTGAGCCTAATGCACAGCAGCAGCAGCGGCAAACAATCTCTGCCACCACCAGAGGGGATGTACTGTATGCACATGTCCACACTGCCGCGGTTAGACAGTGCCCAACTCCAGCAAGAAATGAATGAATGACACAGCCTCCTATGCATACAGATCTCTCTATATCTCAGAGAAGCGTCTCGTCATTGTTATTCCTGCTGCCCTCAGGTACTGCCGCTGTTTCAATCACATAAGGGTCGACAAACAAGGTCACGTGACTGGGTGAAGCCTGTCAGAAACATATCCAAGTTATTCTTCACCACATAAACAAGCAAAATAAATATATCTGCATTAAAGTGCCCCTGTTATGGATTTTTGAAAAATACCTTTCATGCATTGTGTAACAGGCTCCTAGTGAATGAAAACATCCTGTAAAATTTTACATCTAAAAGTGCACCGTGTATAAAGTTATTGTTTTAAAAATATATATTTATATATATATATATAGTCAAATTAGTCATGAAAACGAGTAATTTTTCAAATGAATCTTAGGCCATGTCTTCACGTGAATGGGTATTTTTATAAACAGTTCTTCCTTTTTCCATTTAAAAAAAAATCTCTGTCCACATGAAAACACAAAAACATGCTATCAAGCACTGTCAAGAGCATGACAACAGCTGGCGATATAATTTCAACCGTAAAGCTATGTTGGTCAATCAGAAGCCTGAAAAAGTTTCCAGTAGGCGGAGATAGCAGCACATGCTCCGACATCACAAGCAAAAGTCTCCAGTTCCGCTGTCTACATGATAACAGTTTTCTAAAATGTTCTGTTTCAGTGACCTGGTGCTGTGTTTGCGTGTGGACGAACAGCCATAACGCATAGAAAAAACTGCGGTTTTGAAAATACCCGAGTTTGTGTGGACAGGGCCTTAAGCTGTTTCACGTTGACTTCCACATGAAACATTAGCAAATTTATGACTGCCCACTAGTTGCGTGCGCAGACCCGGGAAAACGTGAACCTCCCCTCTCTCAAACACCGTAGCGGATTACTGTGGAGGAGACGCTGTCCTCTGCACTGTGAGGGTAAATTCATTATGTTACGGTTAGGATATTTAGAAAAACTCTAAACTCATTTTCTCCTCCAACTTCAAAATCATCCTACATCACTGCAAAAACCCTGACCCATTGTTTACCAAGTGAACATGCAAGGAGGATCATATTCACTTTACAAAAAGTCATGGCTTAGTGGTTAGAGAGTTTGACTCCTAACACCAGGGTTGTGGGTTTGAGTCTCGGGCCGGCAAAACCATGACTGAGGTGCCCTTGAGCAAGGCACTGAACCCCCAACTGCTCCCCAGACGCTGCAGCATAAATGGCTGCCCTCTGCTCCGGGTGTGTGTTCACAGTGTGTGTGTGTGTGTACTGCTGTATGTGTGCACTTTGGATGGGTTAAAAGCAGAGCACGAATTCTGAGTATGGGTCACCATACTTGGCTGAATGTCATTTCACTTTCACTTTTTTTTTCACTTTCACAAAAAAAATAAAAATAAAGGTAAAACAACGATGTAGGATGATTTTGAAGTTGGAGGACAAAAGTGTTTGCCGTTTTTACACATACATACATTTAGACATCTTGAACCGTTGTACACAAACATAGTATGCATGCACCTCGCAGAGCTAGACAAGACAAGCATTTGTGGTTAAAAAGTGTATAAATATTTTTTTACAGAAAATTACAGATTGTTTGGCTAGATAAGACCCTTATTCTTCGGCTGGGATCATGTAGAGCCTTTGAAGCTGCACTGAAACTGCAGTTTTAATCTTCTATCCACCACTGAAGTCTACTATATGGAGAAAAATAGTATAATGTTTTCCTCAAAAACCTTAAATTCTTTACGAAGTATCAGGAAATTTGTATTCTGAAAGTGGAGTAATTGTTTTAATAACTGTTGCTGTCATGTACTCTGCACTGTAGCATGAAAAATATCTATTTAGTTGTGTGTGTTGTGTTTGCTCTGTGCTGCTTGTTGGTCTCTGTCTAACCAGCTAACAGCAATATATGTTCAATTCAATGTATATCATAAGACAATAAAAGTGTTTTTTGGCCTTGCATTCCTGTCAACCGTTGGGGACTCCCAAAGCCAAAATATTAACCTTTCATAACCCATAATAGGGACATATTTTTTAGAGTATTATTATTACATCATGGATTGTACCATTTTAGTTTATAAAAAAATATTTTAATTGGAAAACAATCTGTTCTCACCACTTTTACTATAATATTTTACCCGAGTCATTTTCTTAAAAAGATAAATAAATAAATAAATAGATAAATTTAATAACATTTTAATTCTACACGGTTTTAAACACAGGCTTCAATGTCATTATGTAATTTATTTTCTTGAGATATTTACTGTTATAATGAGAATAAACATAAAAAAAATTAAGGGAAAAAAACACCCACACATTTACAATAATTTTAATTGCAATGTGTTTTTTTGTTCTAATAAATAAATAAATGTATAATTATATGTATATGTGTATGCATATATGAATGTATACATTAGTCAAAACTATTAAACAAGTTTAAACAAATAAAAGTCTAAATAAATAGGCAAAAAATAGTCTAAATAAAAAATGGTCTAAATAGATGAATAAATCAATCGATCAAACTTGTACCTAAAAGTAGGGTTTCATTTCTTAATACAAATAAAAATATTATTTCTTTTTTGTTCCTTTTTTTTATTTTGACCTGTACATGTTTTTGTGAGATTTACCTTATCAAGATAACTAAGGCAATTGTTGTTTTGTGTACGTTTATGCAAATCATCATTTTCTATTAAAAAAGTTCCAGGAAGAGCATTTGTTTGATAAGTGGGTTGCTGAGTGTGCTTGAAAGGCAGATGCTGCGTTGCCTTCTTTTGATCTGTGAAAATTTCAGGCCGCTACTGGTAAGATCTTCTTCTATTACTGTTAATCAGATCAGATTAATTGAATCAGGAGCTACCGGGATGCGATCAAACATGTGGGACTCCACATCGCAGCTAATGTTCTGCTCTGAGGTTAGCAGAAATGTGTGTGTGAGCGGATGAAAGGACGCTGTCTATCTGACAGACAGATGCTACATGACATGCCTGCGTATATGGATAAATGCAAACCTATGAATAACCTGCTTTTGAAAAAAAAAGGGCATGTTGTCAAGCACTGCCAGAAAGAAAGGGGTGTGCCTTTTAAAGAATCAGCCAATCACAGCACGCCGATGACAAAGCTACTAGGAGGAGATGGCTGATTGAGGAAAATAGTGGTACATTACTGTTGTGCTCCAGATAATTCATTACACCAGGCATTGAAGATACAGTATAAAGAATAAGGCTTACAGATGGAAAGCCATGGGTTAAGGCTTCTAATGACTTGTGAGCATTATTTGCCAACCTATTCTATCTATTTATTGCTCAGAGGTTGCTTTTTCAAAGCTCAGGAGACTTAATGGAGTACTCAATTAAGCTTTGTTTAAATATCAACTCAGCTAGGATGTAAAATCCCTTTTAAGGAAAAGAAAAACGCCAGTAGTATTATAGTGCCATTGATCTGTTTTTGTTAATAGTTTTGGTCATTTGTTTTTGTTGTTATTTTTGTTCATTTCATTAAGTTATTTATAAAATATGACTTTCATATTTTAGTTTTGAAATTCATATTTATATTAGTTTTAGTTCAGTTTTTTTTTTTTGTTAAATAGTAGGGGTCATATGATGCGATTACAAGTTTTCCTTTCTCTTTGGAGTGTTACAAGCTGATTGTGCTTAGATAAGATTCCTGAAGTTGCAAAGACTAAAGTCTTAAAAACCAAAGAGATATTCTTTATCAAAGTCATGACTCTGCCACACCCCCCTAAAACAGCTGATTCAAACACACCACCACATGTCTACATCACTATGTGGAAATATTTTCATAATGCTGCCCAAATGTTCATGCAAAGAAAGGAGGCATGGTTTCAGTAACACAGTTAGTGTTGAAGCAGTCATGTCAGGAAGATGCTGTGTGTATCTAGGAGAATGCAGAAGCATTTTATGTGGCCTTCTGAGAGTAGATGGCTTTACAAATCTTTAAGATTACTTACAACAGAACAGCAACGCATTTGTGGACGATCGTTTCGTGAACCTAGGAGAGGAAGTACTTCTGACTTTGCTACAATCTGATGCTTCTGAATCTGCTACTGTAAGTACTGTATGATTTGTTATTAGTTTAAGTATTTGCTATTGACTGTTCAAATGCAGAGTTTTGTGCATCGTGTGTGTGTGTGTGTGTGTGTGTGTGTGTGCGTGTGTGTGTGTGTGTGTGTGTGTGTGAGAGATGGTCACACAGTGGAGTCAGCTATCTTAAGCGTCCGTGGCTTGTGTACTGCAAACACATACGAGCTTCTGTCTGTCACGAATCTCTGTTCCTCTTTTGGGTTTGAACTGATGGTAAAACTAAGGACATTATCTAAAACTAAGGACATTATTAACTGTCTTTACATTTATTTTGAAACATGAAGCTCGCAATTATGAAAAGGGGCGTTACATTTCTGACTAGTGCTTGCAGTGTTTGGCCAATCACAATGCACTGGGTCAGCTGGCCAATCAGAGCAGACCCCTTTAAATAGTTTTTATTACATTTTAGTTTTGTTTTTGTTTATTTTGTATTTATTTTGTATAGTTTTATATAGTTTAATATTTGTAAAATATGTCTAAATATTTTTTATTAAAGTGATAGTTCCCCCAAAAAGATCAGTCCCATCAATTACGTCGTTCCAAACCCCTAACACCTTCCTTCATCTTCAGAACATAAATTAAGATATTTTTGATGAATCCGAGAGCTACATAAACAACAATTCAACTGAATCTTTTCATTGTTAAAATAGTCCATGTGACATCAGTGTTTCAATCGTAATTATATGAAGCTTTGAGCTACTATGGTTGAATCACTGATGTCACATGGACTATTTTAACAATGTCCTTGCTAGCTTTCTGTGACTTGAATGTGGTTTTGCTGTCTATGCAAGGACGGAGAGATCTCGGATTTCAGCAAAAATGTCTTAATTTGTGCTCCAAAAGTGTTTTACAGGTTTGGAACAGTTTGGAACAGTTTTGGCATGAGGGTGAGTAATTAATGACAGAATTTTCATTTTTGGGAGAACTATTTTAGGTTACAGTTTTTGTTTATTTAGTTTTTATGTGACTTTTTGTGATGCTTATATTGTTTTTTATTAAGATTAAGTTTTTAGTTTGCTCAATTTGTTTTAGTTTTTTTTAAATTATGTCTACAGTATATAGTGTTATTACATTTTACTTTTTTAAATGCGTCCATAGTTTTTATGTTAAGGTTATTTAACTTTAGTATTGGGGGGTTCCTATGTCTAGTTTAACAGTTTAAATTTTTACTTATTTCTCATTTTAGTCACTGAAATAATTTGATGGTGAAAACTGTTTTCACTCAGAAATTGCAAGTAAGTTTCAAAAATAATTATAAATAATCAGTAACACATTGAATTAAATATTACATTTTATTGTAGTTTTGAGTATAATAATTTTATTTTTTATAATAAATTTATTTTTATTTTTTTTTGTAAAACAAAGTCCAGTAATTGAAAAATCTTTTTTACAGTGTACTTCAACTTAAACTAAACGAATATGTTGCCTTGGCAACTAGCTGAAATAAAATAAGATTAAGGATATTTATATTTCATTTTATTTTGATAAATGTTTAATTTATTTAAAGTAATGAACATGTTTATCTTTTCATTTTAGGTGTTGATAACTGTGATTGATGTACAGTATAGAGTATAGCACTTCAAAAATAATTAAATCATTTCTTGTAAGAATTTGGTGAGAAATGTCTCAGTTCATACTGAAATCTCAGACAATTTGGTATCTTGAGCAATTGAAAATAAGGATGAAGTCTTGTCTGAGATCAATATGAGCTTTTTCTCAGAAGAAAAAACTGAGAGGAGCAAGAGACTTACAAAGATTTCCTTATTACTGTCTAGAAGAAAGAACTGAGACAAATGATTTTTTTCATTTCTGCCGTAAGTTGCGCTCCACCTTGACTCCTCCAGCCCATGCAGCATCACTCCGAGATGCCATTTGGACACGTAATTATAAAAGCACTTAAAGGCAGCCAGCGCAAACACGCTCGTCATTGCTGGTGGTGCTCTGTGCCCTCATTTAAAGGCATTAGAAACGATTTGCAGCTGCTCTGCTGGTCACACATGACGTTGATGCTGCCTGGCGATGCAGAAAGTGACGTTGATCTCACACACTCTGTCACATTAAAGCTGTCCGACGGTGACACACACTTCCATAACAAATCACACGACTGACCCAAACACTGGATACATTTAGCAAAAGGGCAAGCATGGACCATTTTTAAGCTGACAATGTGAACTATAATGGACAAACATATTTAAATTATTGATGAATTTAACATCACTTATCTTATTTTTAAATTTTCAGTTTTCATTTGAATTTAATTAAAGTTTTGAAAATAGTTTTTTGGTTGTTGCTGTTGTTGTTTATTAGGTTCTATTTCAAATATGACAGTATATTTTTATTACGTTTTAGTTTTTAGATGTTGTATAGTAAGTTTTAGTTTTATGATTTAAAAAAAATTCTATAGTTAACTTTTTAGTAACTTTTAGTTGTTGTTTTTTTCTGCATAGTTTTAGAAATATTTTTATTTTTATATATAGTTTTTCCATATAGTTATTTACTGAAAAAAAAAACTTGGTGTGGAAAATATTTTCACAAATTCAGCAAGTAACGTTAAATTAAAAGTGACATTTTTAAGTAGAAAGACTGGCAACCCATTTACTTTGGTAATGTATTTCTGAGTATAGAACAGGACTTGACTTTACTCATCTGGAGTTGATTGGAATTTATTTGATTTATATATTATAAAGACAAAAAAAATTGTTTAGTGGTATAACATGCATGCACTGATGAATGATTCCAAACAATAGGAATGTGTATTGAGAAAGCAAATACAAAAAAAAAAAAAAGAGTCCCTTTAATTTCATTTTGACTTTAAATGAGTAATGTAATCGCTTCAGGTGCCATTGTTTTGTAATGACCAAATCAGAGCTGCATTTCATCAGCATTTATTTTGCTTTATTTACCACCATTTGCCTTTAAACTGCAATCCATTTTTTCCTTTCAGAAAATCTTGAATATTACATGTATCAACCAGAGCTCCCAGAATGACTCATCAAACCTCAAAGGCAAGGAATGATTGCAATTAAAAACAGTGAGAGAAATGAACATACTGTAAGAACGCAGGCTCTGATGGCTGTTATACTGCCGACAGGCTTTGTCTATATGCCAAATTAGTGGAACATAATAAAAATGCTTCACCCCATTCCAAAGATTCACATTTTGGGATTTATTCCTCATTAACACTTTGTACAGTGAAGGTACAGGAGTACTAAAATGTACTCACAGTCCCTGGAGAGTCTGCCGCTGTGCAGTCGATCTTTTTCATCCTGCGAGATGCTCCAGCATGTAATTCCTCACACAGTCAAAGTGCTAGAAGTGGAAAACAACAATAAAGCCAATTAAAGAGTCAAAATAGACCTAGTAAAACTGCTTAAGACATATAGGTATGGGTATGGGAGACCAAAATAGTCAATGAATCAGACGGCTCTGCTTCAGTTCCTACAGCAGTAAGCTGTTCATCTATACAATACTTTTAGGCATCATAGGCACCTTTACCAAATAAACTCATGAATACATAAATGCATAAAAAAAAATAAAAAAAATCACTTTTATATGCATAAGCAAAAAAAAAACTCACAAATTCATAAATAATTGTGTAAATGAACAAATAAATCAATTAATGAATGCATAAATACAAAAAATAAATTAATGCCTAAATGCATATAAACAAATGCATGCATGAATGAATAAATGCATAAATGTATTTATTTATGAATAAATGATTAAATGCATAAACAATGTATAAATAAATACATGCATAAACAAACATCTTTAAATAAACAAACGTATAAATGAATGCACAAATGAATGAACTAACATATGTATAAATAATAATGTATAAATGCATAAATAAATGAATGAATGCATAAACAAACAAAAACAGATGTATGAATAAATGTATAAATGAATACACAAAGAGATAAATGCATGAATGGATGCATGAATGTATGAATGTATGAATTGTGAAAGCATAAAACAAAATGTAACTAAAGGTATACACTATTTATATTTTGCATAAA